>NC_134569.1:94171482-94278982 GCF_050947875.1 Dermacentor variabilis | reverse complement strand
CTCGGGAAATTGGTTGCGTGCCACGTTTTCCAAGTGCAAGTCTGCAAACGCTGGACGGATTAGAAGAAATATAAGCAAGCAGACAGGTGAAAACGCTACCTTAAAAAATAAAAAAAATAAAAGGCGCTGGTATATATATCTCCTCTGGCGCTAAGAGAGGCCTTTCCACTCTTGTCGGCCATTTCGTCATCATGGCCGATTCATCATCCGCTGACAACTTCGGGGCTTACGTATTTTTTGCCCATTGATCTTATGAGATGGGCGAACTCCCGGATACAGAATAAGTCCGGTATATATATGAAATGTTGCTTTTTTTTAAAACTTAATCCCCTCGCGTTTTAGTTCGCGTGCAGTGTGTTGGCGAGAAACGGCCTCGGGTGTGATCGAAAAGGTCGCGCTGCACGATTACGCTACTTATCATCGCGAAATTTAACCTTTTCTCACGTGTTGGTGATTTTGCTCATTCAAAAGCGCGTAATTCATTTGGCTCTTCTATAGCTGGATGCTATAGAATCTGTGCTTGCTGTTTTATTTCGCGGATCTATAATTTTTCATTTCAGGTGATTACTTCTCACCTACTTAAGGTAGGGCTCATAAGCGTCTATGTTTTATTTGTTTCGTTTTTACTTTGCGTCTGCTCAAATTGCAGCTCATCTAGAACATCGCCTGCAACGTAATGGTGCCCGCAGATTAAATTAAAATGGTCGTGAATAACCCCTTCGGGACCGCGCCGTCCAGAAGAAGTACCATTGGTTCGCGTGAGATTATAATTGAAAAGGTGATGCACTTCTCTAAGAACAACTGTTTATTTTGCGGACGTTTTGGTCGGAGACTGACCTTTCTCAAGACAGCTACTGTCTTGAGTCAGTGTCTTGAGGAAGCTCGGTAACATCAGCACAATGAACTGTTGTTTTTAAGAAGTACATCAATTTTTCAATATATTAGCCAGCTCACTCTTGAAACGACGGGCGATAGCCACAGCCGTACTTACTAACAGACTGGGCAATTTCTATTAACGATTATGAGGTCACTACAGTTCTCGCATAGCCTGTAATTCAACAGATGTTGTATGGTTTCTTGAGATGCACAAGAGTCGCACATTGCGCTGTGACCATTCCGATACGGTAAGGGTGGGCGTTCTGAAACATTGCCACCAGCCATATATATGCAGAGGAATAAAGCGCATCCCTGCGGGAGGCCACTTATAGCCGTGACGACAGCTCCAAGGTATGCAGCGAGAACTTAGAGACGCTTGGATAACTCCATAAAGCTTGCGTTGTGCAGCTGCTCTCAATATGACTTCCAGTGTATCTCTCTCCTACTGCGCTAAACCGACTGGACTGCAAAACATTAATTTCTTAGACGAAAATTCTTGGACCTTGGCCACATCCGTCGCTAGCGCAGATGCGTGCGCTGCATTGAAGTTCACCGCCAGCAGAGACCCTTCGTAGCCTCCCTGTGGATCTAATTGCGAACATGCATGCTTACTCTCTCCCGGTTTTCCTCTTTTTATGCCTACGTTCCTTTACCTCGAGTGTAGGATATAGTAAGCTGCACACTATAGTCGGATTGACCTCCGCAACTGTCCTCTCTTTTCTTTCTCTCTCTCTGAACTTCAAATACAAAAAGTTTCATACCATTGCATGTTGATTCCACCCTTAACTACGCAGCCTTGGGACGTTCGATAGCGTCTTTATTCAAATTAACCGCTATCTTCTTGTTTTCTTTTTAAATTCCCCAAAGGGGGTATGTGCCACTGCCTCACCATGGCTCTTACTACTACTACTACTACTACTACTACTACTACTACTACTACTACTACTACTAGTACTAACTAACTAACTAACTACTACTAAACTACTATCACTACTACTACTACCCTCCCACGCTGATTCTGTCTGCCGCGTTGCAGCTTGTTTAATATAATCGGACACACCGCGGTACTCTGCTTTCCAGTAAAGTGTCGGCGCTCTGTCGTGTCATTTTCGCTCAGGGTGGCGTTTCTGACTACGTTCCCCACCACCGTTAGCGTGCAAGTCAGTGCAGTGCAAATCGAGGCTAAGTCTCAGCCCTTTGGGAGAGCTCCTGCCTTTCATACTCACCGCCGCAAACTCTGGTCACTTCTCCTGCCGGACTTGAGCAGTGCTGCAAAGGGAAAACGGACCAAGAAAAAAAAAAGTAAGCCAAACTAACTAGAACCGCGAAGCACTTCTGCGACGAATATTACGAGCCAGCCAGTGCCTCGCGAGAGGCATCACGCTTTCTTCTGGTGGCCGTACCGCCATCTCCTAAGCACCGCTGGCCTATACGCCGTAGCCGCCTACATTCTCCGCGCGAGTGCGTTCCACCAGCACGGGCCCTCGGGCGTAGACGTCGTCTTGCCATCTATGAGAACGGCACAAGAGTCATTGTGGGCGCGCGCTGTAGCGTGCGAAGGACAGTGCCCGCTCTCTGTCCCCATATCCCGCCTCTATATGCGCGTTGCAGCGCTGGACGGTCCCGCTGGACGGCGATTAGGCGCCTAGGAGGCGCTTGAGCTCCCTGAACCGGAAGAACTGCTCACGCGACGCCTCGCTCTCCTCGGTGTCTGCAGACGCGGAAGACCGCCCTCTCCCCTTCCACTCCCCAACTTCCCATCTCCCTGCGGTGCTTCCTCCTAGACTCCTGTTCAATTCGGCCGAGCTCTGCACTCCGCCGTGATGCTCTCCTAGCACACTAGCTGAACTCGTTGGATGAGACTGTGCCTTGCTTGTTCGCTTGACATCACCGGGAGAATGGAGGGCACAAAAGAAAGAAGAGTGGCAGGAGATACCGGGAATACGCCCATGGTTCATTCCTTCTTTTGCCAGCCATGTTTTTTAGACCCATGTGCATCATCTCTTTATACATATTTAGCGTTGCTGCTTTTTTCTTTTTTGTGGCACCGTCTTCTCCATATTCTCGCTCTTCTTTTCTCCCTGTTCGTGTGTCGCCTCCTCGTGCAAAAAACCTTCCCCGAATTTTCCCGAGGAGCCGGCCATGCGAGAGAACTTTCTTAAAGCGAGGCAAGTGGTGCTCCCCCTTCCGGGTAGTGAGACGTACTAGCGAAGCAGTGGCAGGCCACTCCCCGCTATCTCCCGGCCCTCTACACCTTCCAGCCCCTTCATCTACAGCCTCCCTTTTTTTTATTCGCGCTCCGGGTGGATTCATTCGCTCTTTATATATTAGTAACTGTAGTCTCTTCCGGCTTAGCGTAATTACCCCGCGCGCTCTTCCACCAGCTTGATGAGCCCTTCGGTCACACGTGCACTCGGTGTTTCTGCGAATAGACTGTCCGTGGAAGCGACGTCCTTGGCGTATCTAAGGAAAGCACAGTCGTTTGGCACAAGGCAGAAGGACCACGGGACGGTGGAGCCTTGAAGCGCCCAACAGCGGGCGAACAAAGGGAATATCGGCTTCGAGTCGACGTTTCAACAAAGGGGGCTTGTCTTCTGAAACTTGGCGCCCAAAGTCAGGGTCGGAAGACATGCCCTGGTGCCTTGGTGTCAGGGCCTTGAACAAAGGGAATATCGGCTCGGAGTCGACGTTTCAACTAAGGGGGCTTGTCTTCTGAATCTTGGCGCCTAAAGTCAGGGTCGGAAGACATGCCCTTGTGCCTTGGTGTCAGGGCCCTGATTCCCTGACTAAGACGAGTCTCCTTCTCGAAACTTTGACTTCGGGCTGTAGCTTCTCTTTCTCGACCGCTATCGCTCCCTTCGTAGTCATTTCGGGTTTCCCTGAACCTGCCAGTTCTTCCTCTCCCTCTCGCTCCTCTTCTTGCTCTCATTTTGTCCCCGCATCTCCTGTGTCTCCTACGAGTGCAGGTCAGCAAATAGGACGAGCGTCTGGCTAACCTACGTGCCTTATATCTCCTCTTCGCGAACATGCTGGGGTGTTTTATGTGAGAATGACAAATAACGCTGCACTCGCTTGTGTAATGGCGCAATATAATAAACGAGGTGTGAACCGGCCATATATCCCACGCCTACAAGTGTAGCAGCAAGCGTTTAACTGTGCTAACTGTAAGGCTTCAAGATTCACGCCTTCGGTCCCGTTTCTCCATACACGGTTCCCCCTAGCAGCATGTGACAAGACATGGGCGCGCGCGTAAATCCACAAAACGCGATGTGTATGTGTTTTGTGGATTTACGCTGCCTTCCAAGGCGGCAACAGTGGCCAACATTGTGTTAAGGGCCCGCACTTTCTTTATAGGCCCTCCCTATTCAAATGAACGGGAAACACAATGCTGTCATGAAGAAACAGTTGTAGTGGTGATGAGTAACTTTGTTGAGTGAAAAGAAAGAGATAGTCATATATTAGTTCCATTTGGGAGGGCTTATTATAAGGGAATACATCTACTTAGGGCAGGTAGTGACCACGGATCCGGATCATGAGACTGAAATAACCAGAAGAATAAGAATGGGCTGGGGTGCGTTTGGCAGGCATTCTCAAATCATGAACAGCAGGTTACCACTATCCCTCAAAAGGAAAGTGTATAACAGCTGTGTGTTACCAGTACTCACATATGGGGCAGAAACCTGGAGGCTTACGAAAAGGGTTCTGCTGAAATTGAGGACGACGCAACGAGCTATGGAAAGAAGAATGATGGGTGTAACGTTAAGGGATAAGAAAAGAGCAGATTGGGTGAGGCAACAAACGCGGGTAAACGACATCTTAGTTGAAATCAAGAAAAAGAAATGGGCATGGGCAGGACATGTAATGAGGAGGGAAGATAACCGATGGTCATTAAGGGTTACGGACTGGATTCCAAGGGAAGGGAGGCGTAGCAGGGGGCGGCAGAAAGTTAGGTGGGCGGATGAAATTAAGACGTTTGCAGGGACAACATGGCCACAATTAGTACATGACCGGGGTAGTTGGAGAAGTATGGGAGAGGCCTTTGCCCTGCAGTGGGCGTAACTAGGCTGATGATGATGATGATGATTATTATTATTATTATTATTATTATTATTATTATTATTATTATTATTATTATTATTATTATTATTATTATTATTATTATTATTATTATTATTTCTTTGCTGAGAACTTATTTTCTCGTAGGAAATAAAAAAATAAATATTACGCATTAAAAGAAGCGTTACAGGCACCAATGGTTTTCGGCTACAATAAACTGCCACATTGATATGGCGGGGAGCGTCTCCGACTTTCTAAATGACGAGCCTTCCTTTCTGACCTTCGGTCTTAAGAGGAAGCTTTAGCTCGGGTGCTCCTATCTAAATACATGTAAAAGGAGAATTCGTTTTTCTCGGCAACCACTGCACCAAATTTGACTAGGTTTGTTGCACTTAAAAGACAAACCTAAAATCTAGTGACTGTTGGTTTCGAATTTTTGAGTTAGGTCATCAATTTTTTATTAAAAATTGCCAAAAATCGAACATTTTCAAAAAACGAAACTATCAAGTTTAGAACTCTGTAACTCAACCACTAAAAATGATAATACAATTCTGTGAATTGCATCTAATAGTACATCTAAAGCGGACAAAATTGATATGTTACACATGAATATAAAAGAATTTAATCATAGGAAAATACAACTTTTGCAAAACCGTTGTAACCAACGTAACAAATTCACGTAAGATGTAAAATGACATATTGAATTTGTCCGCTTTGAATGATCTAATAGATGCCGTTTACAGAACCGCGATATCAGTTTTTGATGCAGAGCTATGAATTTGTAAACTTCGTGCTTCTATTTTTTTCAAACGGTCAAATATTTGAAAATCGTTTTAAGAAAATTCAAGCCCTAAATCGAAATTCGGCTTCCAACAGTCACTAGAATTTTACTTTCTCTTTCAAATGGAACAAATTTCATCAAAATCGGTCCAGGGGTTATCTCACAAAAACGTTTTTGCGTTTTACATGTATTTGAATAGGCCGCGTCGGAGTTGGGCCCGAGCTAAAGCTTCCTCTTAAGCGAAAAACACATCAATCGTTGACTTCATATGCACGGAACGATTGGCCCTGCTTTCACTAAATCGAGCGCGGTTTTCGCAACGCCCAGTATTTTTTCACGTTGCTTGAGCACGCATGTTTAAAAATACGTACGAAGCCGTATGACGGGGAGCTCAAATGACCTCCCCGACGTTACTGCGACGACGCGTTTCCTGTCGTCGTTGGTGTTGTTTTCACGCCATGTTACCTCGCTGGCTTGGAGGCGCGTTATAATGTGACGCACTTGCGACTGCAAGTTGCGACGCACGTCCTGCCCTGTACACCACGTGCTGTCTCTGCTCGGGCGTTTAATGGATCTGCTGCTCGTTTAGTGACAAGCTATAGGTGCGTGGCTTGGAACAATTTGTCCGATAACAGGCAACTTAATGGGAGCCTAGCACGCGGGTTTAGTTAAGTTTGCGCGTGTCACGGCTCGACCGCCGGTGTGACGGCAAGCGATATACCAGAACGCTGTATGCTGTATACGGGTTAACGGGAATCCGCGACATGCCCGTACGTAGGCTGGCTTGTCAGGAACATTGGATGGACGCTGACAAACACGTTGTTTTCGATGATCTGATTCACTGAAGAGAAAAGAAAAGAAGATCAAGAAAGGGGGTGTTTTAAAGTTAATCACTACACGTTACTAGTGTCTAGCTGGGCAAATCGACAATTGGGCTCGTATTAACTAACCGCTTTTACGACGGAATTGTTCTTAGGAGCGAATTGCAGTCAACGCTCATGCTGGAAATATTACTATAGAAGGCTGACATCTAAGGGCAAAAAGCTCATACAAACAAAAAGCGTGGTGAATTGGGCTCCTGTTGCTTCCATCTCTCTATGAGCCGCTGTTGGTTCGCACACGAAGACAGATAGCCAGCGAGTTGTACTATATATATATATATATATATATATATATATATATATATATATATATATATATATATATATATATATATATATATATATATATGGGGTTTTACGCGCCAAAAACACGATCTCATTATGAGGCACGCCGTTGTGGGGACTCCGGAAATTTGGACCGTGTGGGGTTCCTTACCGTGCACATAAATATAAGTACACGGGTGTCTTCGCATTTCGCCCCCATCGAAATGCGGCCACCGTGGCCGGAATTCGATCCTGCGACCTCGTGCTTAGCAGCGTAGCACCATAGCCACTAAGCAACCACGGCGGGTAACTGGCGCCGAAGTACCTTGCTAAAGGCGGCTAGCAAAGTACCCGTAGCGAACACAAAGTACGCGTAATGAGCACAAAGTACGATTTATACAAACCAGTACGCTGTCCTGTATCAGGTGCAGTCCTTCGTATACGCGGAACAATGATCGCGCCGCTATCGCAAAATAGAAAGGCAGAAATGCGCAAACAGCTGCGGAGGCACGGTCAGGTAGTAGTGTTTCGGTTTGATGCTAAGCGTACAAATTTCACTCATCTCAGAGACAAACGCAAATTTAACGCTTTACTTGAGACGGTTTCGCCGTGCATGGCCGGTGGAGGCGACGCTCGACGCGGCGGCTTCTTCTTCGTCTCTCTCTCTCTCTCTCTCTCTCTCTCTATATATATATATATATATATATATATATAGTTCCACTCGTGGCCGCATTATATCGGTCGAATATGCCGAGAAGCCGATAGTTAAGCCGGCTAATGAAAGAAGAAATGAGAAAGATTCGTGGAAGTATTTCTTGCACGCCGCTGAAGTTAGGCCACGTGGAGTTTATATGAAGTGGATCTTTTACTGGACATAGTACTTGCGAAAATTTCTTTTACTTGCGCAGGTGCGGCATCGTTCAATATTCTTGCTTATTTTCTCTTTTCCCTTAGAAATAATAGTCAACGTCTCATCATCTCAGCATCAAATAATAGTCAACATCTCGCTTATATTTTATTACGTGATGGAAGCCATGGTAAAGGCCTTTGGTCGGTGAACTGAGGAGAGCCACACGCCGGCAGTGATCTCAGTGTTAACGCCATCCCTCGGTGCAATTCGTCAGCGTTTGCATGCGCCGCGTGAGTCGACTTACTCGCTTTGATCTCCCCTCGCGTGACGCATTAATGCGATTCGCCTTCCTAGCGTAATTCCACCCTTTGCGTGAGTGCGACGCGCGATCTATAAATGCAATGCGATTAGCCACTAAAGCATTCGTATAAACGGGGCTATAGACTGGCCTACTAAAAAAAATGCGGCAGATCCGGCGAGTTGGAATCTACATACAGCGAAGCTTTGTGTGAATCGATGAAGAGTCTAAACACGAGTACACGCAAACGCACGCACGCACACGCGCGGGCGCACCAAAATTATACCGAGCGTTTTGTTAAGCGTAGTTGCTGAATACCAGCGAGCACGACGGATGCCTTGAACGCATAGTTGTTTCAGACTCAGCATGCCATGTGTACGTAGTGCAATTCGAATCCATTCTATCGGCAAGAAGCGTTTGATTCCTCACAACTGTGCAGACGCGGATGCGCGACGGCGAGCTTTCTGGTTCTTTTTTTTTCTTTCCCCCGCACGGCCGGAGCCGCCGCTGTCGCGGAGACCAGAGCCACCTGGTTGTGATGCTGCAATGAACCCAGCGGCGTTCACGCGCGCCTCCTCCGCTGTGATTGGCTGGCCTATTCGGCAACTGTAGAGCCACGCAGCTCCCGCGGTCACGAGAACCCGGCGATATTCGCAAAGAAAAGCTCCGCTTTTAAAGAGGAGAGATCGAGTGAGAAAGAACATCGAGTCACTCTTCAACAGAATGCATGAGCCAGCCTGACTTATTTTTGTTTGTTTTTTTTCCTTCTTCTACCTTGGCGCTTTTCTTGCTTGCGGCTGTTAGTTCTCAACGACGAAGCAGTCCGAACACTGCGGCTGACTTATCGGCCACGCGTGCCACGTCCGCTCCGTACAGGTAATCTATCCAGAAAGCGCATGTCATGTTGCGTAAGCGCCCTAGCGCAACGCGGTCTCCTGCATGCTCCATAGGTCCGCGCATGCCCATATATCAACGCAGTGTTTCGTAACGCGACACCTTGTGTGTTCTGCGCCGTTGCTTGCCTATGTGCTATGCATGCGCTTTCTTTTCTTTGTTTTGTGCCAGTGGAGGAACGATGCTAAAAGGAAAAATTGGTCCAGGGATGCGTTTTTGTTGCGCGCTACCGGAAATGATTTCTGGTTTGTAGTGAATAAGGTATTGCGGAGGTCAATCAATACAAGTAACAAAATGCTGGCCCACATCACATTCTCGATCACTGTCGAACCTCCTGTGTTCACTAGGGCGCTCTCAGCGCCTCGTGCAACTTTTTGCGATTTCGACGAGAGTATAGCGCACACCCTCATCTACGGGCCTACTTTCGACGATGAAAGAAAAATTTTGCGTGCCGTTTGAAGCCGATTGGCCGACAGATCGTTCACGGAAGGAAATATATTGGTACCGCGTACTCGGCATCCTTGAGCACAGAAGGCCACCCAGCCCTGCTCCACTTTTTAAGGGCCACTGTGCTCTGCGACCGCCTGTGTATATACGGGGTGAACGCTGTTACGAGTGCGCGCCCATCGCTTGTTATTCCTTTATTTACTACTTACCTTTTTCCCTTTGTTCCCGATCCTTCCTTCCACCCGTGTAGGGTAGCAAACCAGGTGCAACCTTGTTAACATCTGTGCCTTTTCTTTCTCTCCCTTTCTCAAGCGTAGACCACGGGGGTTCGCTTTACTTGCGATGACAAGGTACAGTCAACTTTTGCGCTAGTTTGTGAAGCCTCTTACGACAGCGTAATGTGCTTTGTGTTTGCAGAGGTCCGTGTCGTCTTGTCAGGCGCTTCTTGCCTGTCATACCTAAGCAGACCAAACATGAAGAAGAAACAAGACAGGTGCAAAATTATGGCAGCAAAGTCGCCATTCGCAGGGTGCCTGCTAGATGGCGCCACATTACCAATGAGACGGCTAGGCTCTCTAAATATCTGTATAGGAAAAATTTCGGCTCACAGAGGAGACGAAGAAGCAGGAAACTAATCAGACACTAACAGGGTGGACACCTGTGGGGGAAAAAAAAAAAAAAGGTTCGGTGTCAGAGATGCAGAAACAGTGTACTGGATTAGAAGATACAGCGACGAAGCCAGCTGTGAAACAGCATCGAACAGAAAAGAAAAAATTACTTAGAAGGGAAAATTTCAAGACAACTGAAAGGGTAGAGTGCTGTACTGTTCGAACCCAGGACAGGGTGTCTCACAAAGCCTTCTTTAGTGGTGGTCTGCGCCTATATAACACAAAGACACGCGATACGAGCAGCATCCCAAGCGGCAGGCTTTTTTACGGCAAAAATCTACATGTAATTAAATGTACTGAGTTCGCATCACTGTGTGGTCTCTGCAGTCTGCATAACATTAAGTGCCTGAAGCGCAGTGTGTTACAGCAATGCTGTACATGGCTAGGTTTCCGTGTATTTTTCGTGTGCGTTAACAAAAGCGATCATCATCAATGGCTCACACCCCTGTAAGCAATGCGTATACTAACGAGCAGCGCATTTCATTTCTGTTCTACAGTTGCCATGGGAAAGCCACGTAAAGTTAGACAAACAATGACCACCGGTCAAGACAATAAATGAGTTCGTACCTTTCTTCAAAATTCTGTGTCACCTCTGTGTCGTCTGCTAAGCAGATTCGCTAGTCATCCAGCTTCACAGAGTGGAGTGGTTCAAGTTATTTTTTTTTAAAGTTATTTTAAAGGAAGCACCGTGTGAACGCCGTCCCGATCCTTTATAGTAAACACAGTGTCATAAGGCCGTCCATAGCTTATGAAGACCAGCACGGACACAGAAGATTGTGAATGTATAAAGGCATGAGGGCACCAATTGGGTCACGTGGACTCTCTTAAACCAGTGCCATCTGTTGGCGGCTAGCTAAAGAAAAGAAAAAAAAAACGAAGAGGAGGTTCTCTTGGCGAGGTTAAGCTTGCACTTCCTTTCGCTGTGCTCTAATACCGACCGGTACATGTTCTATATGTGTCTTTACAGTTGCCTGTTCTTCTTTAACCGCGGGCATGTTCGACACCTGAAGGCGGCTTCTGGTTGCTTGCTGGTTTTTAATCACGCAAGCTGGCCATTCGCCTGCATCTTTCGCTTAAAAGACAGCACTGCGCCAATTATTTCCTGAAACCGGAAACTCCAGATTACATTTTTTTTTAGTTTGCTCTGGTAAAAGCGCATGCGCTACATTTTATTTGCTCTTTTGTATTTTCTTCCAGCATTATTTATCGCCTCATTTCTCTGCCGTGGCTTCGTTCTCTGTTCTTGGACAGGGCGTCGAATTTAATTAAGCGCGCGCATCCCATTTGCGTAATTAACTCCGTTTGGAGCTAAATTTACGCGGCTCCGTTTACGCATTCCCGGAGCCCTGTGTTCCGCGTCTGCACGACAAACCCTTTAGTGGAACTAAATTTACAGCGTATGGTGTCTTTTCTTTCTCTTGCAAAGTGATTTCTCTGCCGTTCTTTGTGCGGAATTACCGTTGTGTCTTTCACTTTCTTGTTCTTGCCATTTTTGCTGGCGACACTTCAGAGCTCGAAATTGGGCCCTTACCGTGGATGTAAAAGGAGACGAGCTATGGCAAGTTAAAAGCGCTGACCATTAACATTCCGCACTAGCCACTATTTGTTTCTCTTCGTTTTTTTTTCAATTTTGAACTAGAATAGAGGTCGAGGAGGTCGGTGCGGTTGTCCTTCAGCCGGGGGGTGACATCACCGTCCGCGAAAGAAGCACGCATAATCTACGAATTGTCGGTTTATATAGACTGTTCATGGATCGGTGCAGAAGCATGAAGAAGTCATGCGTATACTCTTGACTGCTGCTGTTGAGACTATCGATCTGGCTGTTGGGTCGCCACTTGCGGCAGGTTATCTCCGCGCCCACTTTCCCACTTTCATTTTTCTTCACCTAGTTAATTCTACATTTAAATGAAATACAACAATCAACTACCCCCATGCTTTCCCAGTCGCTAACAAAATTCTGTAAAAAGATTACTGTAGAGTGGGCTTTCTCTCGCAAGTTTCGAGCGTATTGTAGAAGCTCCAAATCGCTTTTTGCACTTCTGATATTTTAAAGCAGCGGCTCGGCAAATACGGCTGTGTGATGTCCGGTCCATTTTTAAGTGAGAAGAGGTATTTTGATTGTTTGATAAAATGTAGTTTAAAATCACACCATGAAACAGATAATTGTGAGGTAACAACAACAACAACAACAACAACAACAACATACTGCGTTCTTTGTGTTGTGGCTTATGCGTCCGATATATATATATATATATATATATATATATATGTATGTATGTCGTGTTCCCGTTCCATGAACACGAAAGTCAATCTGCCCGCTGGACATCAAGCTGTGTATCGCAGGCTGAAGTGCATCGACTGGCGGTACATCCGCAAATGCTCGCGGTTTCTTTCCTTCTGTGTATTTTCCTTAGTACGTTAGTACTAGGATGGTCAAAGAGTGGAAGAAAGTGTATGTGCATGAAATGAGGAAAGCCGGTAACGTGGTAGAGGTATGCATACATCAAGTGCAAGTGACGGTGGTCCGGAGCAAACCACCGTGAGTGGCGCTTCACTCCTCGAGGAGGCATGGACGTGACGTTTGTAGAGTGAGCTCATGAACAATAGATCATGCATCCGGGACCTCAAAGAAGTGTCATTTATCGCTAACGCATTTCTCTCGCATCTTCGGCTAAATCGCCACTGATTTTTTTTCTCTCCGAATTGAACGTTAAACTTCGGCAAAAATGAAGCGGAGAGAAGACCAGCGTAAACAGTACACAATTCCGCACTTTTCTTTTGCGACGGCCAAGGCTCCAAGCAGGCATCCTGGAAAACCAACCCCGTAGCCGCTTGCACATTGACGCCACCTGGGACGGCAACTGCATCGTATAGCGTAAGACTCGAGGCGCAATTTAAATTCTGACTGATTGCTCTCACGTGATTGATTGCTCCCGTGAGTTCCCGCCGCCGAAATGGTAGACGCGGTGCCAATGCGCCGTGCCGAGCCTCGGAAATGCGGGAAGCGGAATCCGCGTGAGACGGATTTGTTTAGCTCGTTAAGGAAATAAAGCTGCCGCAACGCGCACGTCTGCTGCGCGTATCCGCCCAGGAAAATCGACCTGTAGGGAAACCGGAGCTGAAGCGCAGTCGGGCCTTCCACTGCGGCGTGAATGGCGGGCAGTCGTGAATTTCTGTCTTTTGTCGAAACGATCTTCTCGTAGCATATGTTGCGGTGCGGCAATTCCGTGTGTCTCGGTCGAATAAATGTGAGCGCTTGCTGTCGTCCATTAGCTATGGGAAGCAAAGTAGCCAAGAAAATGCTGGCGGTTACGCAACCATGATTAAAAGCTGGTGGTCTTACGTGGTGTCTTCCGTCGAGGGCCCGTCATTGACCACCGTGCTTATAACGAACCGTGGAGTTCAGTCCTATGAAATGTAATGCCGATTTGGGCTCTGGATCCCGGTGCCGCAGGACGACAGACTGGGCACAAATTTGCGCTTTACTGGACCCGGTACTTGATAGCAGTCGAGCGAGCCTTATTTTTTTTCCTCGTTGTCTTACGTCCACGTGTCGCTCTCCTTATTTGGAGTCATCTAAAGCAACCCGCTGTGGTTGCTCAGTGGCTGTGGTGTTTGGCTGCTGAGCACGAGGTCGCAGGATCGAATCCCGGCCGCGGCGGCCGCATTTCGGTGGGGGCGAAATGCGAAAACACCCGTGTACTTAGATTTAGGTGCCCGTTAAAGAATCCCAGGTGGTCGAAATTTCCTGAGTCCTTCACTACGGCGTGCCTCATAATCAGCAAGTGGTTTTGGCACCTTAAACCCCATAATTTTTTGTAGTCATCTGAAGCAGTACCATACGCAAGGCTGATGAATGTTAACAAAGGAGCACGCATCGTGTAAGTGATGCACTAGCGCAAAGGGAAATCACTCTCCGCGTGGCGTCTGAAAGAGCACGTTGCAAAGAGAACGAGTTTCACTGCGAAGTGGAATAAATATAGTTTTTGTGCATTTTCATGTGTGCCTGAATACAATAGCATGCTTTCGTTCGCGTGTTTATACAGTTAGTTCTTTATGTATAGCTTTGCACCAGCCATCTAGAAGCGAACGAGAGAGAGAGAGAGAGTGAGAGAGAAAGATGTGGCTATCAAAGAAGGAAACTCGCGGTAACTGTCTCACACATTGGTCGGCACCTCAACCCATAGAAGTGAACGAGAAGGAGGACAAGGAGGATAGATCGAGAAACAATTCAGTGGGATAACCATACCATGGTTGCGCTCAGTTGGCCAGCCGACACGTCGAGAAGGATAAAGTGTAAAACAGAGATGAGGTGGAAGAAGGAGAGTCCGTCTGTGCAGATTAATGTGCATTCGCGTATGTATCACAAGCGCTGGTATAGTCCAGTTTCCTTAGAGAAGCGCACCATCATTTTTGTGGCCTTACGCGCACCGAAGTTCCTCTGCCAAGATCCAGGATCTTTGCTTCCGAGAACCACTTTGTCGTCTAGGCGGCAGAGATCGGTACTCAGAGCATATTGTCGACAATTGAAGTACCGACAGTGGCACAGAATGGGCTCTATATAGTTACGTACGTCACACCTGCAAAACTTGGGGCGCTGTAACGTAAAGCTATTCCAAACTTTTCTATTCCAATTCTGCGATCAGCCCACCGCGATTGGAGAAAAACTTTTTTGGACCACCCCCACTTCACCTGTCTCTCACGCGACGTCACGAAAACCCATCTGATATTACGTGATATGACAGCTCTTCATCTGATATGACGTGTACACACTGATTATGCATAATTTGACCGAACAAAACAAAAATAGTTATTTCTGATTCGATGCCCTTTTGCCATTAGCCCTCACATATTGGTCAAAAGTTTTCGGGCTGCACCCTCTTCACCTGCCTCTCACGCGACGTCACAAAACCGCAAGAACTTACTGCGTCAAAGTGACCCGTACGCGTTAGAGATGCATTAATATGCCGAACAAAACTTAATTTTCTTTTGAATAGCCGCAGGCTGCCCCGTTCCGAAATGAATAAAAGATGGGTGCCGCCGACCGCTCAGGCACTGGCTACTCGCCCCTGCCGGAGAGCAGGAGTTTATTGTGTGCAATAAAACTTTTTGCGTGGCCCTGTAACGTTTTTGAGAACTTTCCGCATGTTTACGACCTCGTTCTGACAACTTTTCTATGCTGAAGATTCGTTTTAGCGTCATTCTTAAGCTTCCGTTGCATGTCGCCGGGATTGTCGACGAGCCACCGCAAGCTAAATAAGAGAAAGCGGACCAATCGCAGACGCCGGCACCACCCTCTTCATCCAGTTATCAATATTCAGTGCAGTGGCTCGGCCCCATCGAATCCCTCTCTACTTGAACATGCTCCTCGCCTCTTGGGAGCCAATTAGATGACAAGCCGCTCAGTGCGGGCAATGTTATTCGTTTTTCAAGCAAACAAAAGTGACCTTCTATGAACGAGGGGAGCATTTGATTGGTTTGTTCGGACAACCCTGCAGGGGACCGCTCGATGCTTGCGTCGGCGGTTATGCAAATTTGATGACAGGAGATTGGAATAAAAACATATTGTAATAGTTTTACGTTATAGGGCCCTTGCATGCGACACTGATGGCGATTCAGATGAGGAACGGGTATGTTGCACATCGCCTTCCACTTGGGATGCGCCATCAGTGGTAACATTGGCACGTAATTGCATTTGCCGTTGCTCACTCCTGGCATCAGGCCGAGTCTTCCAAGTATGCAGTGCGCCTTGTGCGGAGTACAAACTTTCATTAAAGGGGCACAATTATAGGTGTTGTTTCACGTTACTGCGCTGCTCTTTACCTTAAACAGTGGTACTGGCCTTGGGAGCCTGAATATCTTGGCTATCTCTTGTTAGGTCTGAAAGTAACACCGATGTTAATAATGTCTGCAGTGGCAAAATAGCTTAATTCCAGAGCCATGCATGGGGTCGGGTGACATGTTATGCACGCTCTAGTATACGATCTATAGACCTGCACGTTACACGTTATACGCTCCTGCACACTCTGTATACGGTAATCGACATCAGCCTGAGGCCTTGTGAAAGTGGTGTTATATTATCGATACTTACGTTTTATATGGCTCCGGTTACGATTAGAATGTTAAATTTGATCTCTTTAGAACATGTACCCTGCTTATAGCGTAATTAGACAATTTGCCGACTTTCAGCCGCCTTGATTTCAGCTTCTCCCGTTGCCTCTTCTCTGCTTCAGTTCGTTCGGGGCATTTGCTAGGAAATTGTCAAGCCATGAACGATGCGCGAGCCATCCAAAAGAGCGCTCGCAATAAAAAAAAAAAAAAAAAAGGCTCGCGTGCAGGAGAGATGCACGGCGAGAAAAGGCTTCGTCGTCTAGATGGAAATCCCTCAGGGAAATGAGGAGTCTTCGAAATGAAGTTCGAAGCACAACATATAAAAAAAAAACAAGAAAACGCGCTTGCGAATGACTCCCAAGAGGAAATTACCTCCCGGTTTCTCCCATTCTCTCCTTGTTTCTACACGCGCACTCTTGCGGACGGGCTTGGGGGTGAGCAAGTTCTGCTTGGAACACGCCACCTTTAAAAAAAAAATCAATATCTTGGCGAGTTCGAGCCTGCCCTGGGAATATAATTGTCTCTGGCGTTGCTTGAGTTCCTCTCGGTTT
Organism: Dermacentor variabilis; assembly: GCF_050947875.1. Taxonomy (NCBI): domain Eukaryota; kingdom Metazoa; phylum Arthropoda; class Arachnida; order Ixodida; family Ixodidae; genus Dermacentor; species Dermacentor variabilis. The sequence continues at coordinate 94,262,305 of NC_134569.1, read as the reverse complement.
TCTTCAACAAACTTGAGGGCCAATAACGATGCAGATTGCTTACTTTTTCCGGTTCCTTATCATTGCAGCGCACATAAATAATCTCTAATTGCACGCGCGAATCCGTGTCAGTTGCTCCGGGCGCGCCGTCGGCACGCTATATAGGTCGATGCTTCTTTCGCCCACATGATGCGTGCATGAGCAAGATTGCATTGAGAATTTGAAGACGGTCCCACTTTACCGTCGCTGTGATTTTGCACTTGCCGCAGTGTGAAGCGTCTTTCTCTATGCTCAAGTCGCAGGTTGATCTCTTCACTTTCCTCATGTAAAAGTATACGCTCTTGTGGGATGTCGCTGGGACCACTGAATCCTCGCTCGTTTGTACGGCTTCGTGATATAGTAAGGCAGCGCAAAGGGCGGGGTAACAGGGACATAGGGCAGGACACTATCGCTTAGGATGTTTCGCCGAGCTTCGGGACCTGCCCTGTATTTCTCGTACCCTTGTTTTCGTTATTTTTCCACCGCGAAACTCGTAACGTGCAGATACATAACCTGACTGAGTGTCAGCATGTTTCGACTGGAAGGTTCAAGCCTGTAGCTTTCTGTCTTTATGTTATTCTTTCTTGAGCCGCTATAGGGCCTTTCGTTGTGGATTTGGCACGTAAATCGCTAAACCCTGATGAAACGTGGCCTTTCGAATGCGAGCCTTGCTGACCTCAGACATTATAATGCAGAGCGTGTGTTCCCTTTCTCTGCCTTCGGGGTCAGAACGAGTCATTGCCCTTCTTTATTTTATTTTATTTGTCGAAATTTTGCATAAGTGTACTTCCATATATTCCTTCTTGTGCAGCAGAGATTGCCATTCTTGTTCAATTCTATTAGGTTTGTATGCATAAAAATTAATCAAAGATAGAATGTATAGGGATGACTTGCAACTGCCACCGAGAAGGTTAGAACGCTTTATTTTTCAACACCATCTTTTTCTGTGTAAAGTTTTTTTTCTAAAACAGGCAAACCATTCTCGTGCTTCAAAGAGAAACACGGCATGTCCATGCTGGCTGGCGCCACCTTAGTTCCTCTTTCTTAGTCTGTAACCTGGAAAAAACTATGCAGGCACAACGCACATGCTGGAATGTGTAGTATATGAAGCGATCTTTCAATCAAGCGTTCGGTTATAAATTCTATGCAACTAACGGCGATGCGTGCAATTGTGTTCACTTCCTTTGTATACAGATTGCATCCTTACGCGATGTTTAAGCTTGTTCACCGTTACGTTGCTTAATTACGCATTTACGCAGTATCAAATGCGCAATAGGTAAAGGAGGTGCCTTAGCTGACTAAAATAAAGTTCTCGCAGTGCGAACCATACGACACGCTAGAGCACGGTTATTATTATGGCTCGGAAGTTTATACTGGAAACACTGGAGGGAACTGGAAAAATTCTGGAAAACTACAATAACGCGTCTGTGTAATCAGAAACACCAAGAAAGTCTACACGATAACACATCCCAGCACGCACAGTTGCAGAAGTCACTTCGAAGTTCTGATGGGACAGGAACGCCTTCATCATTCAGCGTGTGCCTGGACGGCGGCGATGGTAAACACACGCATTTCATTGAGACTCAGGTAAACTACTTTTTTAAAAAAGAAGAGAAAAACTACGAACGCAGGTCATCAAACTGCGCAAAAATTGTGTATGTTGGGCTCCTACCAGAGGAAAGCAAATGTGTTTTACCGGGGTTCTAACACTGACGTTCTTGCAATCAGTGCCATTGTGATTGAAGAAAAGACCAAACGAGCGCTGCGTCTTGATTCTAATTGCAGTGTTTCTTTCTTTCTTTCTTTCTTTCTTTCTTTCTTTCTTTCTTTCTTTCTTTCTTTCTTTCTTTCTTTCTTTCTTTCTTGTGCCTGCGCTCGCCGTAAATCAGTCGACTATTCGCAGTGAATAATTGCTGATGAAGACCCGTAAAAGGGCGGAGGCATGGTCAAAATGAGGACAGAAGCGTGCGAGTCCGAGCCGAGCTGTGCAAAAAGGATTGCCGGCGTGTGAATCACCCCTCGGGGAATTCCCCAGGCAGCGCTGTGCGTCCCCGAGTGACGGCCTCTCCACATGGCGCGCCCAGTGTTGGGTCGCCCGCGTCGCTGGCACGTCGGCTGTCCCGAACCATGGCGGCCACGTTCTCTGGAAGCAGCCACGGTTCAGTAAGGGTGTTGCGCAATGCTGTGACACAGATGGCGTACTCTGCCATTCCTTGGTGGGGCTTTTTCTTTTTTCTCTTACACGGAAGCGTTGTTCTTAAGGGAATAATTTTGCCTAAGGATCGCGGCCGTTTTGATTCTGGACACTTCTGAAAGCATTAACTATAGCGGTAAGTACAGTATGCTTTCTAGAGATCTTCCAAGTGCTGCAGATAATGTTTAACGAAGGGTGAGACACATATTCCAGCAATAAGCTTCGCCTAAGGCAGATCAATATGAGGGCCGCCATAAGCAGTTGCCGTCCCCGGCAAGGCGAATGGCGCATATTGTCACGTTGTAGCAATGGTAAAGAACCACAGCGGCACTTCTGCAAGTCACGAAACTAATTATTTATTGGACGAACCTGTTCACAGAAAAGCAAGCAACACTGAGCACAATGACAGCGGCGAGCACATTCCTCGCTGGCGCACGCGAGATTGAACCACGTTCGCGGGCTCACCATCACGCGCTTTCGCACGCACATACAGCATACGGCGTGCGGCGACGGTCACTACACCGTGGCGACGGCTTGATCGCCCTTCGACTTTATGCGGAACGTCACGGCGACGGCGACGCCGACGGCAGTAATGCGCCTGGAGTGTGCGTATAGTTGCTATCGCAATGAAATTCCTCTCGCTCTCATGTCTATAGGCTTCCCAGTTATAGTGAGGATTTAATTATTTACGGAAAGAAAGGCACAGCTGGCTAAAAGTATTTAATACAAAATAATCTTCCGGTTGTGTTACCTTCTCTGATTAATTTGAAAATGCCAGACACATAAGAATTTTTTTCCCGTCAGTTCCACGTTGAATTAGGCGTAGTAAATAGGACCGCATTAATACTTGTTCGGAGGGATAAGGCTAACGTCACAGAACTTTAGCTAGGCTGCTTCTTTGTCGTTCAAAAAGGGACAGTGAAAAATAAAAATAAATTTAAAAAGAAGAAAAGATGAAGGACGAAAAGCTTACGTGTTACTCAGGCGAGTCAGCGACCAACGTTTCGAGTTGTGCTCAAATACGCTTAATTGAAATTATTTCCTTTTTCCTTTTCGCACTCACGTACACGCCTTAGCAAATGTCTCCGGATCAGGGATACCGTGGTAAAGCTGATCTTGTTATTCGGCTCTGAATGTAACTTGAAATTGAGGGTGGCAGACAGAACATGGTATTGCGAGCTTTCCAGTTGCACTTTTTAAAATTTATCTGGTGCGTATGAGTTACGAACAAATTATTTTGGTGAATCTGGAGTACGTTTACGTTTAGAAGCTGAACATTTTGACAGAAATACATGTCTGTGGCTTATATATGTAATCAAAAATTTTGGAGCGACACCAACCAAAAAGTAGTAGGTGACCCTAATCTTTGACTTAGGTGTCTCTTAGGGTCACTCGCACCTCGGCGTTCGCTTAAACTTCAGGTTAAGTTTAGGCGAATGCAACGCACGAACCAAACTCGGAGGCAACTCTTTTCTATTAATTAGCCGCTTAAATATCATGCCACCTTCTTGTGCGGGATGTTATTAGTGACGTCATTACCTCCGCTTTCTACTTCCGGGTTTTCAGGAATTTCGCCGAAGTCTTGCTCACGTGGCGGGTCTCTAAAGTCTGCGATTCTGTGCTTTGGTGTGCAGTAATCAGTGATTTCCAAATAATTCCCATTGTTCCAGAGACTTCAGTAACTCAGCTTGTAACTAGACTTATGCTATGACATCATATCTATAATGAAACCCATGAATTTTGTAGTGCACTATTTTTTTTTCTTTTTTTTCTGATTTATCCCAGGAGGTGAACCAGAAGTGCTGCGCAAGAAACAAGAGTGTCACTTGATGCTCGTGCCTCTAAAAAGTCGATTTATTAAACCCGACGTTTCGAAGCCATCTCGGCTTCCTTCATCACGGGGTTAACCAGTGGGCAAACGTACTGGGTGAACGTTCCGGACTGCTTGTTACTCGCGTCGTGGCAGGTTGCATTTAGTGCCAGCCATATTTATTTCTTTTTTCTTTCTCTCTATTCATCGCTTAACCCCCTTCACCATGCGTTATATACATATAGTAAAGAAAACCGGACGTCCATGCAGGGTTACGCTCACTGACTTTCCGTTTCATATCTTCCCACCAATATCTCTTCCGCGATGCTCTCAGCTTGCAGCACGACAAAATAAACTGCAATGAAAAGCAGGTTTTCCCCAACGCGAAAAAAGGGCGTTTCTGACCGAGAAGGCTTCACACAGAAGTAGCCACGACGCACGAATTATCTACCGTCTTCTCATTTTCTGCATGCCCACTCACCCCTTTCTTAGCGGAAAGATAAGCCTGTTATTTTTCATCAGATTTTATCGGTATCTCTCTTCGCTACGTTCCCAGTTTCACGGTAAACTACGCTCTATGTCGGCTTTGATTTCCGAGTGACGAAAAAAAAGAAGAGAAAACAGGACACCACTGCGTAGACGAGAGCTGATTTCGGCGAGCGCAGCGGCAGCTCTCCTCCCTCCATCAGGATTAGGCTGTCACGGACGGCGTTACACGTCATCCGGTGGTGTTGGCGGCCCCGCTTGGCTCCCCTTACTCTGTCGGTGTGTTCCTTCTATATTTGTCGTTGTTTGGACGCGCAATCAATTTTTATCTTGCTTTCTCGTGAATTTGACTGATCTCGACGCGCCCACACAACAGTTTCTTTAACATGAACTTGAGAAGCTCTCGGTGCCGCAGGTGGATAGCCGCTGCACCAAGGCATCTTTCGCTAAATGGCTGACTTTTGAGCCCGAATTGCTGGAGGCGAGGCGTGATATCTCATTCAAAATGAATGCGCTCACGTCCGCTTATATTCGAGAAATAGGCTCTGCTCAGACATATCATACTCCTATAACGTCCCCCCGCCCCCTCTCCCCCTTTCTTTGTTGATGTATTTGCAACCTGTCTTGTCTTTCCCTGTCACCCACGCCTAAGGCCTGCTGTTTCGAAACTTGAGCGTCTCTTTATTTCTCGTACGATATCTTCGTATCATTGTGCTATATTCTGTACTATATAATCCTGTAACGCTGTGGATACTTTCTTGGCGTATAATAATCTGATCACTCTCAGCTAGCGCTCGCGAGTTATAAAACTCGGGCACGCAGTCACATAGAGACTTGATATGCATGCATAGTACAGAGCCACACCGCCTACTTACTGCCACCCAGACATATCTGAATCATTGTTACGCAAGCACCGTCACGTTGAGTCGAATGGTGCACGTTAGATTGGTATTAGAGACCGCCGATGTCATTACAGGAGGAGAGTAAGGGAGCGGCGACTCCGAAGCCTTCACTGATGTCGTGTATGTGCGCATCCACTGGTTGCGTCACGCGTAAAGAAGCTGCCATCGCCCGACGAGAATTTCCACTCACGCAGATTTTCAATTTTGGTGCCGCTTTCTCTAGGCATTCCCTACTTCGTGACAGTGCTCTACCATAACGTGGCCTTTCGCAATTTATATTGCAGCAACTTTCATTACGGTGGTAATATTACCTCCTCCGTGAGAGTAATAGCGCCGGCTGGGGTGTGCTGCTGAATTTCATATCCCGCGCGACCACAGCTTTATCAGAATGAGTAAATGATGATAACTTTACAGCTACTGAAATAGTTGTGAATTCTTATATAGACAGCACCTATATTCGGTGTCCCAGCTAACGTACATTGCGGAATACAAGACAACGTCGAGACTGACCATGCTGCCAAAGCTGCTCACGCTTGACGTCTCCAGCGATCCCTCTGGATAGATGCCAGCTACCAGTACAGACCCCTATGCAAAATAGATCCATCGTGCGACTTCTACATGCCTCGAGCCCTCAACAGTCAATACCAAACATGCCTTCAGTGGTTTGGTCAGCATGGACGAGTTCTGGCAGGACGGCAAGGTCCATCAAGATCGGAAGTTCAGCCGCCTGGTACCGCTTCTTAAGCCTTGCAAGTTTCCCTTAGAGATTACTTCATACCAACGAATTGCGCTGGCAAGTTGCGTTTGGAAGTTAATGGAGCGAATGATCCTCGCCAGACATGAGTGGTACCTCGAACACTACGAAACCTATCCAGACGCCATGGCCATGGCTTTCAACTTTACCGATGTTCTATTGACAACGTTATCGATCTGGTAACCTATGTTCAACTTCAAAAGACGTGTAATAGATTGTGTCTCGCAATGTTCTTAGATATAAAGGAAGCCTATGACAACGTTCACTTGAAGCATTGGAATCGGCGTGCCTATAGGCGGTCAGTTGTATCGTTGGATAAGCAGTTATTTACATAGGCGGACTCTATTTCTTAACACTTAAGCTGGCCCAACCCCGCAATACTACACGCACTATGAAGTTCCACAATGTGGTGTCTTGAGTCCCACGCTCTTCAACCTTGTACTGATTGGTCTCGTGGAAGGACTGCCGAACATGGTTTAAGTATCAATGTATGCCAACTACATTTGCGTCTGTGCATCTGCTGTGACACGGCCGCAGGTACGCGCAAGGCTTCAAAAAGCTGTGACGTTAACATCGACGTACATAAATGGACAAGACCTGAAGATATCGGCAGAAAAATTTGCATTGGTTACGTTTTGCCGAAAGCCAATGAGATCATACGATGTCTCTATCGACGGTCAAAGCGTACCTTATGTCAGGACGCATCGATTCTTAGGCGTAATCGTCCATCGTGACCTCTGCTGGAGTCCTCATGTGGCCTACCTAAAGAAGCGCTTCACGGATGTTTCTAATGTGTTCAAGTTTCTTAAAGGAAAAGCCTGGCGTGCGCCAGTACATGCAATGATGCAACTATACAGGGCGCTCTTTCGTGGGGGTTTGCGATGCAGCTTGCCTGTGCTGACCAACACCTGCAGAACTAATATCTGTATACGGATATATACGGCTCTGGCTGCTCAAGGTCACCTGAAGGTCGCCGACAACGGGAGCTAAAAGCGTTTCCTGCTTAAAAGCATGGTGCAAGCTACAATTTCAAGACCTGCGGTGTTTGGTCGTCAGATCTCTGATGACCGAACATGTCTTATAATTGTATCTTGCACGGCTTTTTAAAAATATTCTTTTATAGAACAACTTGGCTACCGTTAGCTAGGACACACGTTATACAATGAAGAGAAGGACATCAATGGCTTCATTCTGCGCCAGTAACTATCTTTTTTCTTTCCTTTCTCCTTCTTTTTTTGTTTTTGTTTCTGTAGATGCATGGAACGCATTCAGTCTTCCTCCTCAAGACGGCAACGTCCTGGAAATCTTGTTGTATTAGTGTATAGATGTATGCTGGCTAGCGTAGGTGTGGTCTAGTTAGAAGTGTACTACATTGTCTTCTAGTATATTATAAACCTTAGAGAATGTGACAGATACCCACCAACAGAGCGAGAGGAGACAGTCGACATCCGTCGTGGTTGCTTAGTGGCTATGGTGTTCGGCTGATAAGCACGAGGCCGAGGGATCCAATCCCGACCACGGCGGCCGCATTGTGATGGGGGCGAAATGTGAAGGCACCCGTGTACTTAGGTTTCGGTGCACGTTAAAGAACGCCAGGTGGTCGAAATTTTTCGGAGTCTCCTAATACGGCGTGCCTCATAATCAGATGGTGGTTTTGGCATGTAAAACGCTATAATTTAAAATTTAGACAGGCGATGAAGCATAAATAAATCGTATTTTTGTGCGCGTAAGGATCAGCAAGCGCGAGGAACAACTTGGAAACGCACGCTGTGTTCGCGTTGGTTGTCCTGCGATGAAAGCAAAACCGAGAGCCGCGCCGGTTCACGGAGGCGGTCGTTTGACGAGGTTGTCGGGGCGATCGTATATGGCTAATGATGATGGCGCGTGGAAAGTGGCGTCTCTTTTGTCCTCTACGTCCTTCTGTTTCCCAGCACGAGCTGCACTATGAGAGCGAGGGAGTGCAATATTGCGCGGCAATCAAGCTCACAGAACTTGTCGAGTTCGAGGCGTAATTGGTTAGCCCGCTCTGTTCTATAGATGAAAACAGTACGCCTGTTGCCGGTTCTGGAAGAGTGGCCAAAAGTTATCTGTCTCCGCTTGAATAAGCAAGTAAGCATGCTGGCCCTCTGTTGGTCTACCTGATCTTCACCATATTTCCAACCGATGCTTATCGCTTACTTCATCAGGTGACTGTGTCTTAGGCGAGTGCGGCGGATTTGAAAGCGACAGCGTGCTACCAACTTGAGTACGTGCATAAAGTACTTAGAGATAACTACTGGACAAGTCATAAGCTACTGTTATTGGAACATCTGTCTCGTATACATCTTCTTAGAGTCTTAGGTTCAACCCCTTCTTGTCCTGTACAAGCGCAATAGGATAGCTTTCACTATAAACGAATCATATTTTACCTGTCGAGACACTTTGACGAAATATTACGCCGCACACTCTGTAGAAAGCACAATGACTTACTAGAAAGACGTCTTTTCTGTGGCCTATTCATTGTATCGTGCGTACAACACGTCAAAACAAATGTGCCGAAACCGTGCCTTGACTTTAGTCCTTTCAAACAAGAGGAGCAGTCAACAACATCTTACGACTAACTGGAGTTAAATAAAACGTGGCGGCGGACAAAAAGCGAAGAAATCAAGGAATGGGGTGAATGAAATCTCCACAGAAATGTCGACAGTGAGGTCACTTTTATGCGTGAAGCTCAACCACTCAGACATGCGATCGCTTGCTGTAAGCATAATCCTCGCACTTGCACCAAGCCTGTGCCCGACAAGTAGAGGGCTGCCTTACAAGTTTTTCACGTTGAATAGTGGCCGACCCGACTAACATTATTTACACGAGCTGCATGTTGCGTGTTCACAACATAATGACTGATGTCATTTGGTGGGCACGCTCACCTTTGCCTTACGTGATAAGTGGTGTATGTGTTTCCCTTATTTTTATTCAGAAGTATACATGTGCGACGACTGTTTAGTTTTTACCCATTTCTTCATTTTTTGCGCCCTATCTTGTCACATCAGCAATTTTTCGTATGTTCTCAGGGTGAACGAAGCCATCAGCATAGGGAAGTCATAAATAAAAAAAAATTCTTCAATGACATCGCTAGCCTAGACCATATGCTCTGGCGTTGCCCCTCGTTACGAGGCACAGAAGAAATCAATGAGGACAAGTGGCTCTCCGCTATCAAGAGCCCCGATGCCGGGGCGCAACTATGGGCGGTCCAGAGGGCCCACGATGCGGCGGTCGGGCATGGCCTGACTGTCCCAACGGGGGAGCGGCCCGCAGCGCGCTGAGTCGCGTACCTCAGGACATTCATTAAAATTTTGCATCCATCCATTCATTCAAGTAAGGCAGCGCTCCAGAAAGCTATTCGACATACTGCATCCAGGTATGCATACCGAGAGAAAAATCAAACGCGTAGTGTGGAACGCGATGTCATCAGGCTAAAATTGTAAATCCCAAATATAGCGCAAAACAAATACACATACAGATAAAGAAAGCACTACAGACGCGGACGTGGGGCGTGACACTTGTACGTGGCTCACTTTATAAAATGGGAGGGTGCGTCGATATGAATAAACGGCAGGCAGTAGCTCTCGTCCGCGTCTGTCGTGTCTTCTTTATGCGTATGCGTATTTTTTTGCGCTGTATTTGGTAATTACAGTGTTAGGCCAACTAGCCCAACAGACGGTCCACCAGGCTGAAAGACATGCCTTAGTTGAACCCTTATAGCTACCAGCATGGTGGGAAGGACGAGGACTGAGGGAACGCCACAAGAAAGTGGTGATTGACAACGCTTAATGCATAACTGCGCCGTCGAGAAGGGCTTTGCGAATATAGTGCTTAGCGACTAAGTTTGTAGGGTGATGTACATCTTATGCCACATGATTCCCGCTATTACGTTAGAAAATGTTGTAACGGCCACTTAAACAACGCATGGGTTTTATATTATTATTGCTCTCTGTAACTAATATGTGAAAACGAGTAGCCGTCACAATTATAAAGTGCCTGAATATCTTTATTTTTCTTCAGTTTCAATAGGAAACAAATAAATGGTTGCACAGCCCAAGCAGCTGTAATTTCGTGTAGAGCAGCTTGTTAATTTGCTAACATTTGATGCAGGATGGCGTTAACAAATGTTTAGCAGGCATGAAACCTTTAGAGCTGAATACTATAACCCCGCAGTCAAGCGACCGCCACACGCGCGTGTTGAGGAGGGCCACATGTCTCCTCAAATCAATGTACACGGTGTTCTCTAGATGACACGCCTACTCTAATCAATGCTTGAAATACAGCACACATGTACAGGCCCTTCCGTCGGAACGCCAGCTATTTCGTTCCAAAGCGCCATCACGCAGCCGTATCGTCTGGCTACATCCATCTTCCACCTTGACTTGCCCTCCATCATTGCCTGCTCGTCTAGACAACCGCTGTTCATTTCCTTAATCCGCGCCTTGTTTGTTTACACGCATCGCTCTGAACGTCCGGCACATTCTTCTATATTTGGGCGCTGTCGCTCCGTCCCCGTCACGCTCCAGGCCGCGCGGGGCGCCGGGCTGCCAAGAGACTTTGTTGGCCCCACACAAAGAAGGACGCGCCCGAAGCATTCGTGTGTGTGTTCGGGACAGAACAGCGTGGAGGCGGCCTTCTCGGTTGCGTAACGAACACCGATCCAAGTGGCACCGAGTGCATCGTGAGCGCCGCGCATTCTGCACTTCGCGCAGCTCTCCCAGCGAGGTAGTATTGTACCACGTGTGTGTCATACGCGCACGGGTATATCAGGCTTTTTTGTGTGTGTGTGTGTTTGTGGGCAGCAGCTGCCGGTGTATGCTGTACTCGAGCATTCCCCACCATAGCGAGGCGGCTCTCTCGTTCAAAGTCAGAACGAGAGCTTCGGCCGAACGAGGAGAATTGTGCAACGAGCCGAAGAAGTGAGGAGAAGAACGATAAAATACAACAAAAGACACGGCACACTGGAAGAACAGAAAGATCGGAGGGTTCGTCGACGCTAAAGGGCGGGAGCCTCCTTGCGCGCGACTTCTAAATTTAGGCAACCCTCTCCGAGCCCGCTTCCATGCCGCCCACCTCCTCTGGCTCTCACACTTCTTCCCCTGCCCTTAGCGCGAGCCTCGCTTAAGGAGGCGCCTTGAGCTCCGCTCCCTGCGAGCACTTTCTTTCTTTCTTCACCCCCCCCCCCCCCCCCCCTGCTTGCGGCTTCTTTGCTCCTGGATTCAAAACAACACGCATGTATGCATGCGTGCTCGCGTGCGCAAGCGGTGCGTGTGATTCACAGCTTCCTGCTCTGACTACGGCTGCTGCAAATTTGGCGGCTCGCAGCAGCCGCGTCTCGAGGTCTAGGCAGCAGGCCCGAGTCCCTTTCGCACGCTTCTTCGGGTTTTGGGTTCCGTCACACCGCGGTCTCAGCTGTGGAAGACGCGTTTCTCGGCTGCCTGCCTTTGGTTCGCTTTGTAGTTTTATCGATTTCGCAATCATTTTTTTTTTCCCGCTGCCTCCCGCATAGCGATGGTTGATTTCGGGTCAAACTGAAGCTATAGAAACCTGCTGCGAGCGCTCGCGCTAGTTTGCATTCCGAGCTCCCTGTGAGTGTGTTGATTTCTGTCGGTGTACGTTCTGTTTTTTTATTGTTTTTATGGAGAGGAGCCCTCTCTGCGGAAGCGATGTTTGTTACTATACGAGCACCACAGTTTTCTCTTTATTTCCGGTCTTAGCCTGAGAGAGCGGAATTGAAGGATCGCGCAAAAGTACAGTGAGGCACCGTCGCAGTTTAAAACTTTCATTTTTGCCGTCATATTTTGCGATAGCCGTGTTGTTTTTCGTGCAGGTATATTAAAAGCAGTGAATGAACGCACACAACAGATAAATATTGATAGGCAGTCAGCCTCGCAGGCCAACCAGAAAGTCCCTGCATGACAGCCGGCAAGGCTGTCATGCAAGCACTTTCTGGGCGTGATTGCATGATGCAGCCACTGGGACGTGATCGCTTCTCACCGGTTTGCTTGGTTCTCTTTTGGTGCCCGTGCTGTGTTGTGGGTCTGCCAGAGAAGCTGTTATCCCGGTACCTGGGTTCTTACCATGTCGTGCGCGCGGTCGCGGGCGCCAAAAATATGATCGTTTTCCATGCAACCTCTCTGATTTAGTCATCTGCGATCACGCCCAGTACCATGGTTCACGCCAGGAGGATATACCGCCCTCCTTCTGACCAAGATGTTTAGCTGCACCGAGACGCAGCTTCCGCCGCCGGGAGTAGCGATAGAAGGCTACTGAAGTCGAAAGAAGAAGACTCATCGCTGTGGCGAAGACGAGGAAGAGGACCGGGGCGTTCAGCGTGCGAGCTGTTCACGACTTCGTTGAGGGCCTAATAATACTTCAGTGGAAATACACCCTGTAAATAGTCACACCTCATGTTTTCTTTACGCAGCAACATCATCCTAAAATGGAGCACGGGGCTAAACTATGCCGAATGTTACCGTTGCACAATATTCATGAACTTCGTGCTCAGTGCTAAACAACTAGCAAAGTTACCTATCGTTGAGAGGTTGTTTGTCGCGTTGGTTTTGTCCTGATCAACGATATATGTGATCGCGCGTCCGTTGGAACAGCATTTATTCCGCAGTACAGGCGAGAACACGCCAAAATGTTGGCAAGGTGTTTGCAAAGGGCATGTACCAGCCGGCGGCTTAAGCCTGAGGCCAGAGCCAGCTCTCCGTACTTTATGTTTGTGACGAGACAAGAGTGACGCGGTTTTATTATATGTGGTGAACGGGAACAGAGAGGCTTGATTTTTTTGTTAATCACGACCACGCAAAGCCGACAGGCAATGAAGACAAGGATTGCAAGGGTCAATTAGCTGTGGTTGAAATTCAAATGTAGAAGATAATGACCAAAATGGAAAACGAAATGGGACAAAAAGATAACTTGTCAACAGATGGGAGACGAGCACGCAACCTACGCATTACTCGTGCGTTGCACTGCCAGTTGTGCTACGGCGACGGCCGTCAATCTGCCCATAAACTCGGCCATTTATGCGTGCATGGCCTTCGCCGGAGCAGAACTTGTAGCGCAACGCACGCGTATAGCGGAGATTGTGCATTAGTCTCGTTACTGCGACAATTTACTTTTTCGTTCGCTTTCCTTTTCCCTTTTCGTGATTGTTTTCTACATTTCATCTTCAACCGCAGCTAATTACCTCCATGCTATCCTCGTCTTCACTGCCTGGTGTCCTTGCACGGTCACGCGGTTTTGTTATGCGTCGCGAAAAGTACAGCGTTCGCAGAATCCTCTGCAGTGACACGTGGCTTAGGTATATCGTTCGCTTTTACTAACATTTACTATTGCGTATGCTCCACGACGGCGCTCCCATTCCCTTGGCATTCATATTGTTACTCTGCAATAGCCTGCCCGCTATTGCCACTACACATTGGGCGATTGTGGAAGATAAACCTCAGCCGATGTTGGCGGGGGTTTATGCAGTGTAACGAAATTGCTAGACTTGTTGGCGTAGGATGTAGTCAACTGACGTTATAAATTCAATTGGATGCCGCTGGGAGCGGCATTCATTTGTCTAGTCGACACAAAGAATAATTATGATATTGAAATTGCTGGGGTGCAGGTTGGCAAAATTCCTACATATTCTCCCAGATTTCTTTTTTTCTTGTTTTCCCTATATAACTGACCAACATAAAAATGCATCCACTTCAGAGCATTCATGCTTTAGTACCGTAAATCAGCCTGCCTTGTATATGCGAGCCGTAGGTTATGGAATGATATACTCGAAAGTGCGGGCCGGATATTCAGTAGGCGTGACTAGGCCTTCGAAAGAGCTCCGACGTCCGTACAATCTGTCCCAAATGACTCACAGCGCGCGTGCGCTTCTTGTTGCTCCATTTTTCAACGTCGCGACTAGCGGCGTAACCTCCGAGATTGGGTGGCGCGATCGCAGCGACCGATCTCGGGGGCCACGCAAGCTAAAAACAGTTTCTGTGATTTTGGCACTGCGGTCGCACTGCACACAGGATACGCTGCGCGTGTTCTGGTGCGCCGGAAGGCATGACAGACTCCGTGTTTTCACCATTGGAGCTTGCACGGAAACACTCGGCAAACTCTCCTTGGAATCGGCAGCTCATAGCCCTAAGAAGTAGAACTGTGCACGCTCCACCCCTCTCCCCTGCGGTAAAGATACCTCTGCCATTCAGCCTTGCATACACATCCGGTCTTCATGCTTTCATCAACTTCAAAATGTCATACACCTCCTCTTCCTCAGCTCAGAGTATAGCAAGAGAGGCCGAACTCTTCTTCAGCCTAAGCTTCACTCCGTGCCGACTGTTCAGCTATTTTCTTCTGCAAACAATTATTATTTGTTTTGAACACATATACACAGCTAACAGGAAAGGGAAAGCGAGGAGCAGGCTGGCAACTGCCACCGGAAGGGGCACAACGCCTGCCTACTCTTCTGAAGGGAGGTGACAGCAACACAGAAATGGAAGATAGGAAGGAGAGGAGGAAAGAGGAAAGGAAGAGCAACAGTACAAACCTAAAGACTAAAGTAGAACACAGTACAGATTTCTTTGTTTGCAGTACAGTACAGTACAGTACTGCAAACAAGTTTCAACTGTCTTTCCGACATACTTTCAACGCGTGTCGCTCCTGCGCGGCTTTGTGCAAAGAAACAAGTCGAGCTAGCAACAACGTAATTAAGAAAATGCACTTTGCGTTGATGTTGTTTGCATTCTTTTTGTTTTTTTTTTTGTTTTTGTTTGCAACCTTTTCCGTGGAGCGTTTCACGCCTGGCGAAGCCGAAACAGACGCGCCACGCGTACCCGCTTTTGTGGCACGACCGTTGCAGTTAATTTTCGGCG
The DNA here is from genome assembly GCF_050947875.1 of Dermacentor variabilis. Lineage (NCBI taxonomy): Eukaryota > Metazoa > Arthropoda > Arachnida > Ixodida > Ixodidae > Dermacentor > Dermacentor variabilis. The sequence goes on along the minus strand of NC_134569.1, from coordinate 94,247,256 downwards.
CCTCATTTAAAGCGTTTATTGCATCATCAAGGGATAACAGAAAGCGCGGCATTCTTGAAAAAAAAAATAATAAAAGCCAATTTTCAAGCTGCTGTGCCGCAAAGGAACAGGTGCCTAACTATCTTCATTACTTTGCCAAGTGCACAGTGGCTCTGCACATAAATAACGCGGGGAAGGGGGGGGCGAAGGGGGAGGGAGATTGCTGCCGAGTGTGCACGAGAGGCAGATGAGAGGGGGGAGAGAATCGCTTGAAAAACAGAAAAAACAGCAGGATGCACAAAGATTTCATAAATAAATAGACGCAGGCGCAGCTGGACTGCGCTAAGCCCCAAAAAATTTTTGCGTGTATGCTGCAGTTATGTGGCCTGAAAATTAAATGAGAGCGCCGTACGTAGCTCCGTGGAGATTCAAGCATAAACAAAACGCTGAGTTTTCTGGCTCGGCCATAAAAGTTTTAAATTTGTTTGCCAAACTTTTTCGTGGAGCGTGTCACGCCTGGCGAAGCCGAAAATATGGAAATAAAGGAAAAGAGGTCGCTTGAGAGCTTAAAATAAGAAAAAGGTGTATATATATGTACAGAGAATGTGAGCGCGGATGTGCCCCACGAAGCGAGAGTCATGTATGGTGCTACATGGTCGAGACACACATATTATGTGTATTGCAGTGGAAGCTTTATTCTGGTAAACTTTGTCTCTTAATAGCAATTTGGCAGTTCCTACAGTTTTTCTCAGCCAAGCGGGAACGCGCTTTCCACCACGCTGTCCACAACATTGTTCTTAAATTTATCTTTGTGTGTATGAATAAACAATGCGCCAAATGAAAGATTTGCGTGTACACTTGACGAAAAGGGCGTACTCTACATTGTATATATATTACTGTCTTAAAGCCTTGCTTCAACATATTATGACACAATTCGTCGCGGAAGTCGTGAATTTATGAAGCACTTCCCAAGCAAGTGCAAAGGTGATGTTAAGTTCTACTAAATGCGCTGTCTTATGCCTACGTTATAACGCTGTCGACTGGATCTGGTATTGACCAGTGCAGGCAAGAAAGCCCTAAGCAGGAGAGACACGAATTCAAAATTGGAGATATAGCGGAATGCCAAAAATGCAGAAGCTTAACATACAACATACAAGAGGACCATGATTATTGTGTACTACATTATAAAACAAAGCAGTTAGGGAAACAGCAGCCAGGTAACATAGGCATTGCTTTCTTCTGCAGATCTGAGAAAATGTTCAGGCAGACTGTTACAGTCCGCAACTCTGCGAGGATAGAAGGGATACTTGAAGAGGTTTGTCCTAGGAAAAATATGGGGTTAAAAAAACAACAATGTGAGTGACGGGGTGAGTGACACGTTTCTACTGCTGCCCCTAACAAAGTCAAGTGCCTGCGTTTGCTGTACTCAGGAGTCACGACGTCGGTATACGCATTGCGCATTACAATACATTGGTGTGTTTGCACCCTCATATCAAGAAAACATCTTACCTTTCGCCCACCTCCCTGGCAAGGCCTGTTATCTGAGTGTCGTCTTCCCTGGACGCTGCCAGCAGTCAATATAGATGCACACTACATGGAGACCAAGCCCAACAAGCCTGGCTGGTGTGCGGTAAAGTGAAAAAAAAAATGTGTTGTATTCCGCTCTGCACACAACTACTTCTTGTTTCGTAAAACCACTTGAGTGCTGCGTGATGGCGAAATTGCAGGGCTACCGCCAACGGACTCCGATGCGAAAGGTGCGCTACTCCACCTTGCCGCGTGACAATGGGCAACAAAGTACCTCAACGACGCGCTTTTCCCGATACTTTCCACTCTCTTCACACGCAAATTTGGCATGAAAGAATAAAGAATAAAGATTTCTCGCAAGGGGGTCGAACGACTGCAATTGCGAAGCAGTTATACGTGTCGTTGAGTTGCCTCGGGCGGAAGTTGGATTCCCATTTGCTACACTGCTTACTTCCCGGGTTGTTCCTTTCGGTTTTTCAGATGAAACATTAGTGTTGTTCGATGTTAGGTTGGAAAGCTGGAAATCAAAGCAGGTTATTAAAGTTTCTACGTGCTTAGCCTCTAGTTTTCAACGTGTATGGTTGTTGGCGCCGTGCCGTGGTGGCTATACGGGGTGCTTGAATGAACGCTTTCAGAAATTCTTCAAGATTACCTGTGGCAGATGGCACAATTGTGGTTCATGAGGTGGTCTACTCGAAGTGCCGGACACTATTTGCACAAGAAATCGAAATGCATAATCGACGGACTAACAAGAAATTACTAATTAACTTTCTAACTAATTACCTCATGGCCCATATTGCAATTTACAAATTCTAGCCATGGAGTTTGCAAGGCGCATCCACTTTGAGCGAATTCTCAGGATGACACCAGTTTCGAGATACTAATTATTCCAGAGCTTTGCGCAGAAATGCATTGGCGTTCCAGTTACTTTTGAGCTTCAATGCATAAAACGATGTCTTGTTAAGAAAGTAAGTGGAACGACAGCGCATTTTTTACCGCAAGTATGACGGCGCATGTCTCGTAAATGGTGCAATCCACACAATTATATTCAAGTGGACGTGCCTTGCAGTCTCACCCACTAGAATTTGTAAATCGCAGTATATGCTATAAGGTAATTAGATCTTTGTTAATTAGTCGATTGTGCATTTCAATTCCTTTGTGGAAGTAATGTCTGCGTCTTGAAGTAGACCAGCTCACGGACTAGAATTGTGCTCTCTGCCACAGGCATCCTTTAAAAAATGTTGAACGTGTTCGCTGAAACACTCGGTATCTGGTGGATGGGTAAGCATCTTACGAAACAAGTGTTGAGTGCGAGCTTACCTGCGCTATTGGAGACAGTCGTTTGCGAAACATAGATGGATTGTGAGAAGTGCCAACACCGCGGCCACCAAAGCCCACAGCCTTGAGTTCAGACACGCAGATTGTTTTTTTTTTATTTGCCCTTTGCTTACCACGATGCACTCCTGTGGCAGAGGTTGTCCTCTATTTCTTGCAGCGAGCAATGTTCTATTACATCGCGCGTTTCTAAGTGCGGGTGCGTTTATAATAAAGCTTAGCGTGTAATAAAGTTAATTTTATGAGTAACAACGTGTCAGAGCTTATAAAATTTATGTGTTGTAAATTTTTGTGATCCAACAACTTCGAAATCTCGAAACGATCACTGTGGTCCAATGTCAAAATACTGAGACATTCATGACATTACTCGCCTTTTTCTTTCCTTTATTGGGTGGTACCCTGTCCTATGTTTCCTTTTTATTATTCCTTGTTAATAAATCTAAACGTGCACATGTTAGTACTCGTTATCGGAACTTTTCTTCTTCACAAAGGGGCGTCTGCATGGAATTTCGTGCTTTCTATGGCAGGTAAATTGCGGAAGGTAGTCCACGTTTCGGGAACTTGCATTCATGGTTAAGGTAAATGAATCGCGTGTGTTTATTGAATGTTTGCTTTTTATACATTGTCATATCAGATTTCAGCGCCACATGAGGCCGGGAAAGGCTGCAAATGTTTCTAGTTCGGCTTAAGTAGACCCCTCCAAAGGACAAAGATTCTTCAGATTGCCGTGTTCGGACTATCCTATAGCAATGTCAAACACAATGTAAAGAATTCCACTGTTCACTTTACGAAGCAGTCCGCCAACACTTTCGTTTGTCCTTTCCGGTGCTGTGTTAAGGGCACATTAACGACGCTCTCTTAAGAAAGTACCGGGACTCGTCTCTACTCTGTGCGCTGCGCCATAGATAAATGTTTGCCTTTTGACATTTTTCTACACGTGGGGGCAAATGCAATGCTCACTTCCCGACACGAACCGGCCTGACTTTCGACGAAATCCCAACACAGCACTCGTAGGAGAGAACTGAAAATGGCAGAGAAAATGCGATCGTATACGCCGCAGCGACAAGGTATACGATCACATCCGACGGAAGCTAAATGTTCTGGGTGGGTTTTTCTCTGCTTTCAGGCTCTCGAGAACAGCGAGTAGTTAAGGCGACATACTTCGGCAAATGGACTGTGGTCTACTTGCTGAGTTGCTGTGTCCGCATTTGCGCCGCCTTCTGAGAGCAACTCCCATGACTGGCACTTCTCGCTTCTGCATCGTGCGGTGAAAGTACAGCGCAGTTACAGTGCGCCGGCATATCGCTGCACAACCGACGCATATTTTAGTGCGGCCGAGACAAGTAGAAACGTTGCCGTGCAAAGCACTCGGTGAGCGTCGACATACCGGGCATTGCTTGCTTGACAAATGCGGCAACATGGTTTCTCGTAGCAGGGACATTATACTTGCTCGAAATTCTGCACCTTCAGACATTTATTTGGGTGCATTTCCACTTTCGTTGCCTGTAGCGTCGTGGCTGGAATGTGAAGACGCATTCGTGATCCGGCGTTTTTTTTTTATACGCTTTGTTCCCACTCGCCCTCCGACAATGCACCTCCCAGTGCTCGCTCAAGTACATGGAAACTGTGACGAGAATCGTGGTGGCCGTTTGAGGCATTGCGGGACAGCGTTAAAATTATGACATAGTCGCAAATAACGATATTCGTGCAGAAATAATGGAGAGAAGGTCCCGAGACTAATGAGAGCAGCGTCCTGTTTGCTACCCTACCCTGGGTAAGGAGAATGAGGACAAACGATAAGAAATCGGGATACATACCACCGTTGGCAAGCGTTCCCGCACTTGGAATTTCGATGCGTTGTCAGACATGCTTTCGCTGAGGGTAAGAACAACCATGGTCCTCCTCGAATTTGCGTTATATGGCCACGAAAAATTTCTCTCGGCAGGTTCGTGTGATACATTCACTAGTGCTTGTTGTTTCCTGCCTTTGTTTTTCGACTTCGACATTGAAGCTTCTATTACAACTTCTCTCACTGAGCTTCTTTTCAACTCACTGCGCCCCTTTTCAACTCTAGTACATATCGATATCCTCTTGTTGCGCAAAAAAGCCGTGAGATCTCACCTGAGTTTCGACGGAATGATAAGGTGTTGCGCGTGTAGGTAGAGGTTGCACGTACATGCAATGTCAAAAAAAAAAAAAGAAGTAAAAGTAGACAACAATCACGTCGCCCATAGCTCACGTTCTAAATAAATGCGGTTGCTTCTCACAACGTCTTCTTGCGATTTCTTTTCTTTTTTTTTTTACGTCCCATAGTTTGGCCACGTGATTATGCCGAGCGTCGTAAAAGAAGGAGCCGCGCAGGTTTGTTTCCCATTTCAGATTCCTCGGAAATCTCCCTTCTAGACGGGCCGCTTTTATTGCGCGATTGCCTTCCAGAAACAGCGGTAGCCCTTCTTCGGTAACATTAACTTGTATATAGTTTGCACCAACGCATCCCGGCTGAGCCTACTCCGCTGTCACTAAAGCCTCTATATACGGCGAGAAGCGAGCTTCCCGAGCACAACCATTTCGTGGGGATTCAGCAAATGATCGTGTCGCCTGCCAGGGAATGGGGCTCGTCCGTTGTTCTTCAAGCAAAGCGGCCTTTCCTTCTCCACCCCCTCTTTTCCCCAAATGTATTCCCTCATTAAAACCGTGCAGTATTGAGATACTGCACGAAGCAGGCTTATAAGGGATGGATTCGTTCGTTTGTGTAGCAAACGGTTCGAGGCTTGCGCGCGCTTCTGCATTGTTTCAGAACCAAGCCGGCGACCAATCACGAGCCTTTGTTACGCGTTACGAACAACTTAGTAAACTGAGAACGTGATTGACTGTCGCAGTGCCTAGCTTTCTCACTGTTGCGTGATTTTAGTACGAGAAGCTATCGATACGAAATAATAAAGGAAAGCTCGAATGCTCCCCAAACGATGGCTTTATTCTGTTCGTGGGTATTTCGGGGCCCTGCAGGATTTGCTTCTTATAACCTAGCGCGAAGGTTCACTTATATTTCGTGTTTTAGGACAATGTAACGAGAGTATGTCTAAATTGTGTCAGCCACTGCAGGGAAGAACGTAGAGGGGTGGCGTAGCAAAAAATTTGATAGCGAGGGGGTGCTTTCTTGTCTTTCCTAATTTCGTTCCAGCGTCAAACACTTTCGAGAATGACCCAGTTTTAAGAGTGAAAAATGTCCTCGAAAGACGAGGGGACAGGAGGAGGAGGCCGTGTATAGTTGGGCAGCGAATAGAAAGCGTAAAAAGACGCTGCACGATTTGTCTTCCACGGCCGACACGCACAGTCGCCGCGTCGGACGGAACATAAAGAGCAGTCAACAACGAGGATTGTGTACTGGAGACGAACGTGGGCGGAATACAAAGAACAGCGCGCAACTTTCGGGGGCTTTGAAGGAGCAGGAAAAAAGAAGGAGTGACGGTGAACGAAAAGAGACAGGAAACGAACGGGAAGAGAGATGGAGCGTGTAAGGAAAGGGGGGGGGGGGAGGGATATGCCGACGCTACAGTGGCGGTACCAATGAAGAACGAATCACAAACAGGAGAGGAGCAAACCAAAATAAAGGCTTCGTGTGGTCCAAAGCCCAGTGACTGGTCCTGCAGCCCGTCTTTGTATTCCGCCGAGTCTCTCGCTTTGCTGTATCGCTTCTCTTTCTCTCTCTCTATTTATCCACACTCCCATTTTATCTGTTTATTACTTTCGCGCATCATGCGATCGAAATTGGACGGGAAATGAAATTTATGAGAGGCGGTACCAGGAGCAACGGGTGTGTGTGTGTGTCTGCCGTAAGATAGGAAAACCGGCGAGAGAACAAGAAGATGAAGGAGAAAGAAAAGAGAAGCAGCATCCTACAGAACTGCAAACCAACCAAGCAACCAAATGCGGGAGAGGGAGAGGCAGGGGCATCTTTCTTGTGCGCGGCTCTTCTTTTCTTTCCTTTGTTTGTTTTGCACCTGTCTGTCGCCGAGTGCCGCGCACGTTTCGCCGGTTGATGGATCGTCGTCTTCGTCGTGTGTCGCGCGATCACGAGTGTGCAGGCCTTCCCCGTTCTGCCTCTCTTCTTGCGTCTACAGGGCCCAGCAGCGAGAGCTATAGGGATTCGGCGACGACTGCGTGAGCAGAGATATATAAGCAACGCCTGACAATTCGCAACACCCGTCCCGCTTTTTCCTTACACCTTTTTATCGTTCTCTCAGAGGGTGTCTCAGGAGTGAGGACCTTCGTCGACGGTAAGGGGTCACATGGGAGCGCAGAATAGACTCGCGAAGACAGCGAAGGAGGCCCTAGTGTTTGTCTTGCGAGCGTGTTCGTTGTCTTGGCCGAAGTCGGCGTGGTTGGGTTATTCGCATGGATCCCTTATAAAAATGAACGTTAACATTCTTTAGAACTCCTACCAACTTTCTATTTACTTTATTGACAGTCTATTTACATTTACATTCTAGTAACCTTTGTTCATACACAGTCAAAAGACTTCCTTCTTACTTTAGTATAAAGAATATTTTCAATACACCGTTAAAAGACTTTCTTCTGACTTTTGTATAAAGAATGTTTTAAATACACCGTTAAAAGACTTCCTTCTGACTTTTGTGTAAAGAATATTTTAAATACACCGTTAAAAGACTTCCTTCTTACTTTTGTATAAAGAATATATTCAATACACTGTTAACAGACTTTCTTCTTACTTTTGTATAAATAATGTTTTAAATACACCGTTAAAAGACTTCCTTCTTACTTTTGTATAAAGAATATTTTCAATACACAGTTAACAGACTTCCTTCTTACTTTTGTATAAAGAATGTTTTAAATACACCGTTAGTAGACTTCCTTCTTACTTTTGTATAAAGAATATTTTTAATACACCGTAAAAGACTTCATTGTTACTTTAGTGGCAGAATATTTTAAGGTCCCCATCAACATGTATTTTTCTAGCTTTTGTCTCTATAACCACTTTAGTACTGCGAAAAAAGACTCGTTACTTTTGTGTAAAGAATGTTTTACTATACATCACCGAACTATATTTTTTTTTGTTTGAAGGACATGTATCCAGTACGTCCACAGCTCGTACTGCTTGCCGAAAAATATTTAGAATGGGAAGTAACTTGAAAGTTTTTGATAAATTTTTTTAACACACATTAATGCCGATATATGACATACTCAGGAGTCAAGCTCTTCGTTTTAAATAATAGTCCCAATCCAAGTCGGTAACCAATTCTTGACGGAGTGCTACTAAAATGTTTAAAGAAATATGTTCGTAAACTGTTAGAACTAATATTTTTAAAGGTTCTACTGGACTACGTGAGCGTGCTGTGACGTCAGCACACTCCGAGAAAAAATGCTTGCGCTACACCACCTGACCGGTGTGATAGCGGACTACTATGCAGGCCGCGCACCAGTTGCAGAGCTTTATCCCGACCTTGGGGCTGGTTAATTAAAGGCCGATTTATGCTTAAGCCGTGACGCGTGCGGTCGTGCCAAAAAACTGTACATTTCGCCCACTGGTTCACAAATTTTGGCATTCACTGGGCTCGCACATGCAGTGTAAACCGAATTGTGTGTACCAGTCTACGAAATGTGCAAATTTTCACCCGACCACATGCGTGCGGGCAGGCGGGTGGTGCGGCGTGGGGCTCGAGCGTAACTTTGCCCTTACCACGCACTGCTATTGCAATGCCACCAATTAGCTTTGCAACGAAATAATCAGGTCAGTGCATTCTGCGATATAAATAGTACGCCCTAAGCTGGAACGTGTCAGCATAGTAGCGTCACGATATTTGTTAAAAAGAAGAAAAAGAGCCGAAGCTCAGGGTAACACGGCGCTGGAACGTTGCCGCTCAAATCTCCAAAAGGCTTCAAAATACAGCTGCTGCTGAGTGAGAGCGAGTATTGACCTGAGAAGCGCACAGGTCGAATAGAAAGAAAAGCTGAACTTTGTGCAAGTAACACCTTTCTGTGGAAAAATAATTAAATTACCCTTACTGTATAAAAAAATGTAGCTTTCTACGCGTTCCCATTCGCACGCTTTCGTCCCTGCCTCCTACCGACGGCCTCTGCACATTAAAGGAAATAGGGCATTGCATCAAAGTGAAGGCAAAGTAACTATGTCAGTTGATGTGCTTTATGGGGATGGTAGCTTGCTGTGTGTGAAAACAGATTGAAAATAAATAATTATGCACTCTTAATATTCAGTGATCTTGCTTCACAACACGGCGACAAAATTTTGAGCTCCGACAAGGGGTCATCATGACATCTGTAATAATGGCATTCCGTATACCAAGAGCCAGGATATCAAAGGCCATGCTTTTGCCGTGCTTCGCGCGTCTGAAAACTGCTAACGTCATAGCCGCCACGCTTTGGACATGTATTTGACTATAAAAATAGTACTACAATGTGCTTCACCGTTGGGCGCCAGAGAGCAAAGTTTTGTCTTCGAAAGCAGGAAGTGCTAAAGGATGCTCTTGCGCAAAATAGAATAAACACATATTATACCCAACATGATTTTATTTTACTATGTTTACTACATTTCGAGAAATAGTTGGTTTTCAGAACAATAATTGTCTCGAAAGATAAAACTATGCAGCCCCTAAATGCCCAACAAAATCGAGCCGGCTGTCCGGTCAGTTTTTTTTTTCAACCTTGGCCACGAGGGACATTCCTCCCTCTAGGTGTAGTTCCCAGAAAGGGGTGCGTACAAAAAGGCCGGCCACAGCTTTCACCGAGAGGCGAAGAATGTCTAGTTGTGAGTCAACCATCGCAAGGTAGTGGGGGAGGGGGGGGAGCATGTTTCGGCTTAAAGAGGGGCTTTAGTTCCGCCAGAGTCCTGCCATTTTTTCCAGGACTCTGGTTCCGCGGTGGTCAAGGCGAAGCAGGTGGATGGAAAGAATGTCCCATGCCACTCCCGCGCATGCGCACAAATTTGACAGTTGGCCGAGTCGAGGCAAAGAGGGAGACCATCGCAATCGCCATCAGTTGCTTTGCGACACCTGCATAGCACGGTCGGAGCGATGTAGGTTTCGTGGCGTATTGTAGCAGAAATCTAGCTATTTTTGCTTCTATTTATTCTTATGCTGTGTTGTGGCTAATTGATCGATGGAAGCCAACCAGCAAGGTGTTTTCGAAGCCCACGGTGCTTTCTTCGTTCCGTGATGTGAGCGTTTCTGGAACTTCTCTGCCAGCTGCGATGCAGTGTCGTGTGAAGTGATTTAATATTGGCACTGTCCGTGTTTTAAACTGCGCAAATAGCGAACAGCTGTTCCTCAAGACTGCTATGCGCCGAAGTTTTCTCTATCTCCAAGCTCTAATAAAAGGTATGTTCTTTTCCATCATTTTTCATAAACATATTATTTTGATGTTATTTTATTTCTGTTTCTTACGCCGCATTTTGGCAGGTTATTATAGCGCGAACTGTAACGACGTGAAATGTTTTAAGAACGATTGTCTTACATTTTCCGGCTGCCCCGCGTCATGCGGTTCGCTTGAAGTTGCTATAAACAAGAAGCGTGCGAATACTTCGTTTTCACAGCGTTCGCAATGACTTAATGTGTTAAATATTGTCTGATATTAAAATCATTCTTTGCTCTTTCCTACTCTGGCTGCACTTAGTGAGAGATAGTAAAATATTGAGCGTATAGTTTCACGGTTCACAATTACATGTTTCAGCGAACCGGTTCACAACGCCATAGGTTGCACTGGTTAGACAAGTGCGAATGTGAAAGAAAATCATTCGCACTTGTTTAACCATTGCAACCAATGTCATTGTGAACCGGTATTTTTTGACACTGATATTTTGTTTTCGAGTAAAAATAAACGATCACGTCAAATTACAGAAGCGTTCCATATAATAAGGCGTGCTTAAATATGCGTCAGTCAGCCATTGGTTGCTATCACTGACAAAGCATTTGTATTCTTGAATACTGCTTCAGGCTCTGTAATCTGCTTATATAAATATGGATGACACGTTTTGCACATGCTCGGTGCAGCTAGCTGGCGCTGTTACGTTCAGTCCTTCCAAAAATAACCAGCTGTGAGTAAGCGCTCGCGTGTCCACCGTCTCTGCGTCCGTGTTTGATGTGCGCGCTACAAATTTCACCACGAATAAACCATGCAATTAACTTTTTGAGTGAGTAACTCATTTATGCAGATAATTGGTAGAGAAAACATTTTGGAAATTTTCCTAATTTTAATAACACGTAGTAAATACAACGCAGCAAAAGATACGCATTGCAAAATGTTCCTCATCCTTGCCATCTCCTCTGCAAGTAAGCAGGCATGACTATTACAATTTTAGGATTCATGTGAACCCTGTTAAAAAGCTGTTCTGTGTCTGTGATATGCTAACCTGAACATGATGTTAACACTGACCATCTTGTTTCTGTGCAGGGTTGGTTCATTCTGCAAACATTCTCAGACATCAGTTCTGAATCTAAAAAATACATTATAATCGATGCTTGCTAGAGACTATGCGACAGCTGCCATGCCGCAATCAACTAAGTCATTATTCATTTATTATTTTTATTAATTTCTCTACTACTTCTCTCACAATTCTGTGTAAATATTTTTGTGTGAATAAAATTCTTTCAGTGCAAACTTGCATTTGTTTTCCATGTACATGCACCTTCTAGGTTTCATACTGCCTTTTACCAACATGTTCACGCATACTGACAAGTTTTTACACTATGCTACTAGGTCGTATGTGGGACAAATGTTACTAGGGGGATAATAAGACCTCAGTAGCAAGTACACAAGTACATGGAAGTAAAATATTGCCAGAGTGTTACTAAAGAGCCTAAGGACTTGTGTTGGTTGGTGGTTAGTAGAATGTTTACAGACCATCTATGAACATGCTTCAATTGAAGTACGGTAGCAAATTCTTGATGGCATCCAATTCTTGATAGGGTGTTACTGGGGTGTTTAAAGACAAATGTTAATAGGTGATTGGTAGGAAGTTGGCAGAACGTTTACAAACATTGTTCAATTGGAAGAATGTTAATACGGTGTATAAAGAAAGCTTGTTAATAGGGATTGGTAGGAAGTCAACAGAAAATATATGAAAATTTTTCTTTTGAAAGAATGTTAATATGGTGTATAAAGAAAGCTTGTTAATAGGGGATTGGTAGGAAGTTAACAGAATATATATGAACATTTCTCTTTTGAAAGTATGTTACTAGGGTGTAAAAAGACAAATGTTCATAGGAAATTGGTAGGAAGTTTAAAGACATCCTATGAACATGTTTCTATTGGAAGTTGGTGGCCAATTGTTTCTAGGATGTTACTAGAGCGTTGTTAGGATGTATAAAGACAGCTGGTAGGATTTCAATTGACTGTTGGTAGGTTCTAGTAACAAAAGTCTAAAGAGTGTCTAAAGAATGTTGCTAGAAATTTTTATAAGGGATGTGCTGACCACGGAGGAGACCTCGGAAAACCGATATTCCGTCCCGCCTTGGTTTTACTCCGCCTCCAGTTATATGGCCTCCTGTCTCTTTATTCCCCCCCTTCCTCCCCCAGTATTCCTCTCAGCATGCTCGCGGCGACGTCTCTTGCTTCAGTTGCACTAGTAAGCGATGCCAGTGCTTCCTCCGCACTTGCAATACTGAGGTTGTTTGCGGATGCAGGGCCGCACGAATCCTGCTTCTAAGGCAGTCGTTCCTCCTGGGAGCTGTACACGGAAACGGCAGTGTTCTATTTTTCTAGCTTAGTACATGTATGTGGCGCCGACTACTCCTCTTTACTGACATTCTAGTTGTCCTCATAATGGTCATAGCAGAAAAGATTGTAGAAAGACAGAGAGAGAGAGAGAGATAAACACAGGAACGTTCGAGCACAGAAAATGTGAATGTTCTTGGGCAGTTGCGAAGGAAGTCTCTCTCGAATGCCACATTCCAAGCACAACGCGGACACAAGAGTCACGGACACAGGAGTCACAGAAATGCGTCCTTTCTTTAGGTCTTCGACTTTAGGTCTTTCGACTCACCGAAAGAGCTTGTCGCGAGGCTGAGTATGCGAAAGTTGCTTCCACTATGCTTTAGTTCTTTCCTTCGTATGCGATACCGTCCACGTGGATATGGAGCCGTCGCGGTGACATCCGTCCATAGTTTTCCGCTGTAAACGTCAGGGCATTTTGCCGCAAGCTCCATAGTAAGTCAGGTCACCTTTCTTTTTTGTGTATACATACAGTTTAGGTGTTCCTTCAGCGTGTGAGAATACAATAAAAATCTGAAGCAGGCATTACTTAAAGTGCATCAAAGATAACTGTCACATCCGAGAACTGTGGAAAGGTGCAAAATGCTATTGGGGGTCATAACTTGCAATTGCTTTCCTTATTTGCGAATTCAGCTACCTTATACTAATACGCCACACAAACACAGTAAAACAAACATCCCTCTGAGTAACATATGTGGCCGAGGTCCCAAATGATAGCATAAGTGGGACACCTATGTCTAGACGAAGGCGGCACGAAGCTCTGTTTTATTTCTCTTCGAGCTTTTCTTCTTCGTATTTGTGTTTCCGTGTCTTGGACTGTCTAGTATTTGGATGACGATGCACCAGTCACCTCAAATATTATTGGAAGATATCATAGCTAGATACTGTGGTGCATATTCCCACCACGTGCGAATAGCGTGTTGGGGGCTGTGGCAATCGACCATTTAGCAAAGACTATTCTAGCCCGCCAATTTATATGGCCATCGTGTTGTCAGCAGTTTCTTCGATAATCGCCCATATGGGCATGAGCCCACATAGGCATTCATGTACACGAAAATAACTACGGATCCGAGCACACGTTTTACTACAGCGACATTCAGCTCTGATATTTTGAACACACTACGGAACTGCTATCGCCTGTACAACTTGCTGCGTTGATTGTGCGTGAGCACAAAAGCTTACCGGTAGCTTTCTGTTTTTCTTTCTTGCAGCGAATGTTTTCTTTCTTTCGTGGCGAGAAAAACAATTATGGGGTTTTACGTGTTAGAACCACGATTTGGTTTTGAGGCACGCCATAGTTGGGGACTCCGGAATAATTTGAACCAGCAGGGGTTCATTAGCGTGCACCTAAATCTAAGTACACGGGTGCTTTCACTCCCGTAGTCGTGGCCAGCAGGTCGGCCCGGCGCAATGGTCACGTCTAATTCGTAAGCAATGCTTGATGCAGCTGACGACTAATCTACATGCAGTTCTCATTCAAATATTTACACTTTCCCCAGCGTCAAACCTTCCGCCTCCCCCCACCATCTCCCTATATCTCCCTCACTCAAGTTATCGACTCAAGCATGACGTGTGTGCAATGCGAGGGTCCGTGCCTACCGGCAGCTACGCGTTCGAAGCGCGATGTGCCAGTGGCATAGAAATATTTATGGTGGCATGACATCGCTCAGGCTATTCGCAACCCTAGTTGCTAACGCAAGTGCCGGGTGACTCGTATTCGATTTACGACCATCCTATCTTTGGGCACAGCAGAACAGCAAGCTTGGTTAATCCCCGGACATGGAGGATTCACCAAGCTATGACCGTCGATGTTCTTCGCAAAAGCATTTACAAAACACTCTAGGCAGTTCTGTTCTCAACAAAGTTAACACCGATCTGACGCGCTTTATTAACGTTCTTGCTCAAACAAACCAGCGCAGTGGTTAGGAACATCTACGGGTCTGCAGCTGCGCACGAATGAGCAGATTTGTTGCGGCAGCCGCATATAAATGGGAGTGGGATGCAAGAACGCTTGCGTTACCAGCTTTCGGTGCATGCTAAATAACTCCGAGTACTCGAAATTAGCACGGCGTCCTCCATAATCGCGGCTTTAACAGCCTACCAGTTTCTTAGTGCCGTCACTCGTTCTATTTTTTTTTCTGGCTCCACTGCTGGGTTGCAAACAGGATGTTTCGCTCCCGGTTAACTTCCCCGCTTTTTGCATCTCAAGTTTCTTACCTTTTATTAAACCTATAAGTTTATCAATCCTTACAGAAGCAAAATGGTCAGCAAGCCAATGATTCCAAAATCAGTGGTTTGTGTTATAATGCACAAAACACGTCGGGGCCCTTCTTTATTGCTTAACCTTTGGTGCACTCCATACCACATCATTAGCACCATTTTTCAAGCCCAAAATGACTGTGGATGACCCACAAGATGTGCTTGCCTGCGCCAGGAGCAAGAGCCAATCAACTTTCGCAATGCAAGTTATACTCGCAGTGCCCAACCGTGTGTGACCATGAGCGCCCTGTACCTGGCGTTTGACAATGTCTGTTCCCTGACGTGCACAGCGCACTACTTTACGTTGATTCTCTAGGTAGTAATGTAGACTGCTATAAGTGTACTGCATATCTTACTCTGTGAACAGAAATGCTAAGAATTTTTGCTGAAGTAATAGCCTTAATGAAAAAAAACAGAAGAGAAAGAAAAAACGCCTTCTCTACTGCTTGGTTAGTAGTAGAGAAGGAGTCGAACAAAAATTGGGTAAACATAACCACCGCACTTTGTATTGTATATATATATATATATATATATATATATATATATATATATATATATATATATATATATATATATATGTTACTGGTCCTTTGCTATCTGTTAAACACATGGACCTGTCAATGTAATACCGCATTTTATTCAAATGTCCCATCGCAAAGCTGTAACATATAATTCCCAAAACCATAAATGCTACACAAGAACTCGCAAGCTCGCAGAGGGTATCCAAACAAGCACGCACGCGAATAAAAGGAAAGCATATTATACGACCGCTCGTTAGGCTACTTTCATAATTATCCTGATCAGTTGCATGTGGATCTCAAAAGAAGGTGTTCTCTTATGTTCACTACGTTCAACCCTTTATTCTGTGATGCCGTAATAATTCGGATTCTCCCTGGTGTTACGAAATAATTTGTTATTTTTCCTGCTGCCTTGCGTTCCACCGGAAGTTACAATTAGAGGAATACACTGCACTAGGCCTTCGCTTGAACTATACATCGCGATCAAAGAGTGCTCACACAAGAGATTACTTATAGGATAACAAAGAACGCCAGACCAACACTCTCTACAACGCATCTGCGCACTTCCTCCTACGTCCCGCCTACGTTTAACAGAGCTTAATCAGCAACATGACTTAGTTTCTGCAATTCATTGTAGTTCCAGGTTTATGATCCGCTGTGGTTGCTTAGTGGCTATGGTGTTGGGCTGCTAAGCACGAAGTCATGGGATGGAATCCCGGCCACTGCGGCCGCATTTCGATAAGAACGGAATCCGAAAGCACTTCTGTACTTAAGTTTAAGTGCACGTTAAAGAAACCCACGTGGTCGAAATTTCCGGAGTCCCCCACAATGGCTTGTCCCATAATCAGCTCGCGGTTTTCGCTCGTAAAACCACATAATTTAATTTTTAAAATTTTTTCCTGGTCTATGTGCACAGATCTGTCACCACTGACGGCAACGTCGGGTGTCCTAGCTGGAGTGAAGTTTTTATGTGCTTTCGTTTAGACAAAGAATCGAGCTTGCTCCTCTTTATTTTTCTCTTGAGAGCGGAAGAGTATATATACTATAGTGAGGGAATCAGGGTTAAATGAAGGCAACAAAAATAGGAACACTGTATATTCCTGAAGCCGTGGTCAGCATCCGAACCATGTGCTTATGGAGGCAGGGGTCCATGGGGCTCACGTATGACACGAGGCAGCTTGCCGCGCCTGGCATCGATTTACTCTTCCCGCACGGACTCGTCCTGCTGACACCAGTGTAGTTGGCCAGCTTTCTCTCACCGACCTGTCAAGGCGGCAAGAGATCGTTACTTCCGGCACACACTATCTTTGCGGTAGTATAAAGCCTCTATTTCTTTTCTTTTTTTGTTCATCCTAGCTAAGCGCCATGCAGGGCGCCTCATTATTTTTTTTTCCGGGTGTCGAACTACGAAGTCGCCCTCAATTTTGCGCCTTAATTCGCGTACAGATCAGAAGAGATCACAGTGGGCTTCAGTGCGTCTGGCGGTCCTGCTAAAAAAAAAAGAAAGAAGAAAAGTTGGACCATGCGCTTTCTGCATTTTGCCGCATGCGGGCTGCCATATTTGATGTTAGAAAGTGCGAAAGCAAATAGAGAATACGAAAGTGCACTAGAGAAGATATTCAAGGAAGAGCAGCGAGTTTTGATTACATGATCCAGGTAGAAGATGCAGCGTGTACCCTAAGGAGCAAAAGTCTGATTTTAGAGTTTGAATCTTGCAAACAGGTCGTTCTTTTTTTACTACTTGAGCATGTTCTTTAGGTGGCTATAAGGCTACGCTTCAAACAAACAAACAAACAAACAAACAAACAAACAACCAAAAACGGTAATTATAACGTAAAATCGTGCTCAATCACTTTTTGAACAATTCTATAGGTGCGCTACTTTTGCATGGGACAGTACGTAGGTGACCACCCGGTCGAATTCTCCTGTCACTTTCTAGGCTGATGAGCGATGAGGCACATAGGTTAATTGCGTCTTGTGAAATCTTCTTGACGCACTTCGTAATGAATGACGCTTGTTCTTAAATCTGAGGCTGTGGCCGATGTAGTTGTTTCTCGTGACGTGAACAAGCTGTAGGAAGCTGCAAGAGCATGTTTCAAACGTGCAGAGTTACCATTTGAGCCAGAGAGGCATTTAAACGCAATGTGCGGCTGCTTCAAGCAATGTTATCTCTATAATACCACGTTATCGAGTTTAAAACTGCCCTAAGCTTTATGATGATCTGTGTACCGTTGTTTAACTCTAAAGTTGTCCTTTGACTATCGAGACAAAGACGTAATCTTGATTGATTTGACGTTGTTAGAAACGTTGGTAACTTTCATCACCGGCATTTTTACAACATTTTATCGCTCTGCATGGTAATGACCGCGCGGATGAGGCCGTCCCATCTGCCCATGAGGGTATAAATTGCTTAACAACGCCACTGTCACGAAATAACGCAGCTTTACAAGGGTCCGCTAGCTAGCACGTGAACTGACATTGGCATAATGGAACTTGGTAGAATTCACAAACGCTCGTCTTCATACTTTGGATCCGCATGTACAGCTTCGTCCACCGCCGGGGATATACATTGCTTAGCAACGCCACTGTCACGAAATCACGCAGCATTACAAGGGTTCGCTCGCTAGCACGTGAACTGACATTGGCATAATGGAACTTGGTAGAATTCACAAACGCTCGTCTTCATACTTTGGATCCGCATGCACAGCTTCGTCCACCGCCGGGGATATACATTGCTTAACAACGCCACTGTCACGAAATCACGCAGCTTTACAAGGGTTCGCTCGCTAGCACGTGAACTGACATTGGCATAATGGAACTTGGTAGAATTCACAAACGCTCGTCTTCATACTTTGGATCCGCATGCACAGCTTCGTCCACCGCCGGGGATATACATTGCTTAACAACGCCACTGTCACGAAATCACGCAGCTTTACAAGGGTTCGCTAGCTAGCACGTGAACTGACATTGGCATAATGGAACTTGGTAGAATTCACAAACGCTCGTCTTCATACTTTGGATCCGCATGTACAGCTTCGTCCACCGCCGGGGATATACATTGCTTAGCAACGCCACTGTCACGAAATCACGCAGCATTACAAGGGTTCGCTCGCTAGCACGTGAACTGACATTGGCATAATGGAACTTGGTAGAATTCACAAACGCTCGTCTTCATACTTTGGATCCGCATGCACAGCTTCGTCCACCGCCGGGGATATACATTGCTTAACAACGCCACTGTCACGAAATCACGCAGCTTTACAAGGGTTCGCTCGCTAGCACGTGAACTGACATTGGCATAATGGAACTTGGTAGAATTCACAAACGCTCGTCTTCATACTTTGGATCCGCATGTACAGCTTCGTCCACCGCCGGGGATATACATTGCTTAGCAACGCCACTGTCACGAAATCACGCAGCTTTACAAGGGTCCGCTCGCTAGCACGTGAACTGACATTGGCATAATGGAACTTGGTAGAATTCACAAACGCTCGTCTTCATACTTTGGATCCGCATGTACAGCTTCGTCCACCGCCGGGGATATACATTGCTTAGCAACGCCACTGTCACGAAATCACGCAGCTTTACAAGGGTCCGCTCGCTAGCACGTTAACTGACATTGGCATAATGGAACTTGGTAGAATTCACAAACGCTCGTCTTCATACTTTGGATCCGCATGCACAGCTTCGTCTACCGCTGGGGATATACGGAACAGCATACGGAACACTTATACGGAACAGCAAGAGAGCGAAGCGAGTGTAGATAGCTCCTCCGCTCTGCAGGAGTCCAGGAGTGCTGCGGCCTGCACTTATCGCTCGGTTGACTAGTTCCATCTGGTCCGCCGAGTCAGAGCTGAACAGCACTGCTTGCGTGTGATGGAGTGCGTTATGGGTGTGAGCTCTAGAATGCACGCGTATGCTCATACCATGTGGTAATGCGTTGAGCATTCATCGCAGTGTGGGCATTTATAAACATACAGCACAAGGGTGTATGGCGTGGTATACAGACTCAAGTGTGAATATGTGCTTGTTTGGAGCTTCCACCGTACTACGGCTTCCTCTCGCGTAAGTGCGCTATGCGGAGGTGGTCGTGTTGTTCGTGACAGGCAGTAGGAATGTATAGGATGTGCGCATGTGTAATATGGTATGGGCTCGGGGTGGAACTATACTCGGCGCATCTCTCTCGCGGCTTCCGGTGTGCATGCGCTCGGGCACAGGCGTGTACCTGCTGATTGCCATGTATGGACTCATGTCCCGGAGTCCAACCTATGGGTGCGTATGGGGGGAGCAGGCAAGCAGAAATCTTTCCAGGGCCAACTTTTCGTAGGTCTCACATCACATTCTGTGTGGATCGCCAGCTGAAGAAACACTTTTATGCCACCCGTGGCTCGGCGTGGCCTTCACAAACGCGTATTCATTTTGCATCAGAATGGCCGACCACCGAACATGCGACGACTGTGGCTGCGAGAAGACAATTGCGAGTATTTTTTGTGAATGTCGTTTCAGTGCGCCTAGCAGATAACCCTCAAACGCATCGTATAGACCTGCAGCCCTTTGCCGGAAATCAGAATCTTCAGACACTGGCCGAGAGCGTCTTCAGCACACAAGGCATTGAACGCGCTGTTGCGCTTTTTGAAAACAAGTGGACTTTGTGAAAGACTATAACTAGTGTCGCGCTTCACATAGGAATCGTGTACAAGATGTGATCTTTCTTCCTTTTTAAAGCGAAAACTTTACTGGCCGTGATCTTGCGATTTCGGCGTGGCCGTGCTCCGAGGAGGCACATGACGTCACACCATGTTCCTCGTCACACCGCGTTCTTCGTCGTTGCGTTCGCCTCCACTCGCTTCGCCAGCTGCGTCGCATGCCTGGTAACATGTCGGAGGATTGAAACTGAGAGCTCGCGTGCGCCGCAACCACAGTTGAGGCGGCAGTATGGACGGCGACAATTCTGATAAGCAGGAGGAGGCTTGGAATCGACATCGGAACGGGATGAAGAGGAAACGAATCGCCCAGGAAACAGACGAACAGCGCGCCGAACGACTGGCTAAACGGCGCAACATAGCTAGCCAACCAGACTAACCTGGACTTGCAATCAAGATGTACCAAGGCTAACCATGCTATACCTTAGCTTTCGCTACGTATATCATGGCGTAGCCGAGCTAAGCCACTGCCATTTTTTTGCGTGTGCCTCTTTCTGTCATCTTTAATACCCTTTAGCCTTTACCCCAACACAGGGTCGCCAGCTGGTCTACACTGGCTAACCTCCCTGCTTTTCTCTCTCTTTCTCTCTCTTGAGATAATATCACGACTCCCGCCGCACATCTGATGGTTGGTTATATTGTCCTGGTCTATGTATTCCTCCCTTACCGCCGTTTCTGGCAAGCTGCATCATTGTTTTATGACGAGGACGTTATCCGGTGAAGTATCTTCGTTGTATTTTTTGTCTCCGTGATGGCGTAGCGTGATATAGCAAACCATTCTCTTGCTTCTATCCGACAGTGGCAACTTTTCCTTCATTGCATAGCAGCAACTCCTAGCCTTTAATCTATTAACGTGTAATGACACCTAACGGCGGCATCCGAACCGGGAAGTCACTCGTCGGATGTCATTTAGCGATGGCATTCTTTATTCCTTCTGCGTACTCGTGGTGGTGGTGATGGTGGATTGTAGCAACACGCGGGTTTAGCCTGGCAATCGAAGACGGCAATTGCTCCGCCTGAGCGTCTCTTGGAATGTCACTGGTGTATGTTACCCTTAAATCCAGGAAGTAAGTGCCCCTTAAGAATGTAAGAAGATGCGAAGCTTCCTTGCAGGCTATACGAGTGCTCTCGAAAAGCAAGAGCACGCATGTGGAAGGTCTTTCTTCACTATGTTTTCAGGAAGAACGGGCCATTCAAGGAATCACGTCAGCTTGGGCAGGACCACAGAGTGTTCGATGTATTTCATCTGCTTCGTTGCATGCGTCGTAGCGAGTGTAGAATCGAAACACCGCGTCTTAAATAGCTACGCTGGTGTATATATAGGCAGATCCTGTTCTTATCCGATGCAGTAGTGATGCTTACTGTCGACGAAACTGATTGGTTACGCAAAGCTTTTTCTGGCAAACTTCGTTCGAACTGATCCAGGTCTCCGTTGCTTGCGAAAGCTCGGTGTTTGAAGACGTGCGGCCATCCTGGGTCGGCGTCCCCGGTTAGAAAGCTCTGGCCACGGGCCAAGATTCCCGCTCGCTGAGTAAAAGAAACGGCCAGAGGCATTGAAGAAAGAAGCGAGGAAGTGTGGAAGGGGGTGGTGGTGCGGGGGGTGGGGGGTGGGGGGCGCCGCGGTGTGGCGAACGCGCGTTTTTTGGCAGCTCAAGGCGCATTCCGCCGGAACCTCCTAACAGGAGCCTGGGATGCGCGTCGCTGATATTTCTCGCGCGCCGGTCGGCTGGCTCTTTGTTCGGGCTGGCGTGAATGTTTAGCCGCTTCTAGCGCGAAGGCGCCGAGGTGATTGTGCCTCAAAAGCGTCTGCATTCCCGAGTTTGTCAAAGTCGCAGGCGCTTTGCGTCTTGCGCGCTTGAAGGCTTTGCAGTTCGGACTCGTCGTCTTCTTCTTTTTGTTTTTTTTTCTTTTTCTCCACGTCTGCCGTTTAACGGATGTTTGCTTTCTTATAGTAGCGCTTTGCTGTTGCCATATGTGTTGGCGGAGACGCATTCGCAGGTCTGGTATTGCCGTTGCTGTCGGTTTCTTGGCGTTTGCAGCTCATACTGCGAATGGTCGAGGTGAGGACTTCAAAGCGGTCGTCGGTATTACGCTGCATTTCACGGTGAAGGCTTGCAAACAAAAGGCTCTTCGTACGCACAAACGAACAGTAGCACCGCGGAACGTATTTTCGTCATATTTTAGAACTCTCAACCCTCTCAACCTGCGCAACGCCTGCGCTGTAATGAATGATGAATTACTTTTGTGTCGGTCACTCAAAACTTTAACGAGAGGATGACATTTCAAGCGTGATAACAGACTCAGTATTACCTTGGGCGAAACTAAACGTAGCAGCACAATGCGTTGGCGGGCTAGTTGGTGCGGATTCATAAATACTTTGTTTAGCGCAATACAACGGACACAAGAAAGGCGACAATTACCACGATTTTGAAAAAGAGCGGCGATACCACCGACCGGGAGTTATCGGAAGCATTCTTCATACAGTCGTTAGGGTCACAGTGCATTAGTGCGCCTTCTTTAAACTTCTGCAGTGCCGAATACGGTTTTTTAGATTCTGTCGCATGAGTGCGCTCTTGTGATCGGATGTTGGTGGTTCCTGCACACGATGCTCACTGCGCATGTTTCTCTAGTTTCTGCTGTCTGTAAAGGAGTGACGCAATAAAATGATGTCAGTTGAGAGTAGCGCCTTGTCCTGGGGGGGGGGGGGGGGGTCGCCTTTCTTGTGTCCGTTGTATTGCGCTAAACAAAGTATTTATGTAGACGTAGCAGCACAACTGAGAAAACACGCTAGGCACAGCTTAACGTACAATATCAAAATGGGTGCTTTATGCCGAATTGCCACTGCCTTTCTAACTTTCCTGTGTTATTAACACTATATCGTTAAGGGCTCTGCGTCGAAAAAAATCCCATGTCAGCGCCGGCGCGGCGTTTCCGACCGAGAAAATCATCTCGAACCAAGCATCCCGATCTACGCTGGCCCTCCGCGTGGCGCATATATGCGTTACAGAACTAATTCAATTTCTCAAAGCAAAATGCGTCAGGAATTACGTAAAGTACGGCTTACTCACAACCTACAGAAACGATAGCGTCGGATTGTAATTTGAATATACGAGAATACATAATTCTGCAACGCGGAATCTCAAATTCAAACCCCTTTTAACGCGAAAGCGTCTTGCAGCTGCCGTTTGAAGTCTGTGTAACAGTAGGAGCGGCCCGGCTCGCTCGGCTCCTTGCAACACCATCGAAAAAAAGAAGAGAAAAAAAAAAAAACCGCAAATCCCGCCTTCGTGCGCAGCGCTCGCTGCCAGCGTTTCCAGGAAAACATTACGGTTACATAAGCTGCAGTTGCCGGGGAGCGTGAGAAGCAGTCGGGGATCTTTTGAATGCTTTCGCGTTCCACCCTTTAAGGCGAGGCTCAAGCGCCCTCCAAAAATTTGTATTTGTTTCATTATTTTTTACTTAGTGAAACCTTCATGCGGTGACATCGCAGCTGCTCCAAAATAGCGTATTGCTTTCATTTTACAAGCGGCTCAGAAAATCCTAACCCACAAACCTCTGTTGTGTCGAATGAAGTGACCGAGGCATCTGTAGTCGTGACCGCGTGAAAGGGCGTATATTTAGGATAAGTTGTCGCGATCTGATACATAAATGGCACATAAAGATAACAGCATGCTTGTAGCTTTGGTTTCTCGGTTCGAACGCTGTCACAGTCACGTGCTGTTGTGCGACTGGGCTCCCCTGCCGGAACGTTAGAACGAAAACTTCAAACGCAAGGTATTTTAACAAACGAAGCCTTTCGCGGTCGATTCAGCTATTCGCTGCCAACTGATTTTACTATTTCTATATTTTCTTCTCTGTAACGTCAGGGGGGTTGCTATCGCCCAAAAGGCTACCGCGACTCATCAGACAAACCGCTGTCACACTTGTCACTGCTTACAATGTCTGCGCTGTAATTATTCTGGCCCAGCATGTCGCTGCCAAGAACGTCTTTCTTCGGGGACATTCGCGTCACATAGAACCAATGCCAAGCGCAGAGGGCAGCCGTCGTGCTTCTGGCATCTGCAGAGTCCACGTTCGCCTTTCTTTCTTTACGCGTCGTCGTTTCTGTCCTCGCTTTGGCCCAGCGCCCCAACGCGACCCGGTCTCGCGGCGGACCCAGTAGCGTGGCTAATGCTCCACACATGACGACAGCTGTTGAGAGGCTTTCTTGGCTGAAATATGACCCTAAGCGCGCAATAATGACTACTTTCGTAAAGATATACGAGCAGCACGAGATCACTTCGAGCATGTCTCTATTCACTCGCTGCCTCGGTTGCAGGGGTGATGGTGGTTTGCTTGACAGCAGTGCTTCAATGTTATGCAGGAAAGAGTCCTTTGACAGTATGTGCCGTGTTATTGCGAGTGTAAGCAGCTTCGGCGTTGCACGCGAATCCGCTTAGCGCAAACGTTTAATTAAAGAAAAAAAAGGCAGCCGCTCCTACAATCAGCGCAGATAGCTGCACGAAACACTAGCAATAGAAAGACAAAAGCATTTCTCGTCATTGCATGGATCTGTTCTTTTCAATCGGAAACAAGACTGTTTCAAGCTTTGCGCCTTGAACTCCATACAAGCACAACATTAGGAATAGGAAGCCGCAGCTACGAATTGTAAGACATGAAAGTAAACGAAAACCTATCTGTAGTTCATATTTCAGCATTCAACTGATTGCTCTTTACCTCACTGAACTGTCCGTTCGTGATTGCAACTTTTCTGATTGCGACTACACCATACTGCACATCCTCATCTGCCGCCCTTCTTTTGATGACGAAAGACACTCACAGTGTGCTGCTTTAAGCCGAGACTGGGCAACAAAACATTCACAGAAGAACATATTTTCGGACCATGTACTCTAGCGTCATCTTAACATAAAGCCACCAGGGCACCCCTGCACTTAAAGACGATTGGGCTATGCGACCGCCTTTCAATGAACAGTGAGTGATGTTGTGCCGACGAACGCTATATCTTTTCCGTCTCCTCATCTCGCAACGTAGTGTAGCAAACCGGGTGCAACTAGGTTAACCTTCAGGCTTTTCCTTCCTTTATATATATATATATATATATATATATATATATATATATATATATATATATATATATATATATATATATATATATATATATATTTAACCACTGGCTAAGCGAGAGACAGTGCGACACCGCTGGCTTCGTCTTCCCGTTTCGCGCAGCTTGGCTATACTAAATTATAACACGTTGCGTCTAGACTCGCAACTCTTAGCACCTAACACGTTTTAAGGGCGACGGCCGGTCAGAACATTGGTCGTAAACCCCATTGCAAGGCCGCCTGTCTGCAGTCAAGAAACCCTTTCCCTCGACGAAACACGCAACAGACAAGAACAGCATTTAAAAAGAAGGTTATAATTTTCATATAAGTGATGGACCATATAATTTTCATATAAGTGATAGATGGATGAAGTGATATAAGTGATAGCCTGCCTAGCAATCCGTGCACGGGACTGCCGGTATTAACGAAGAGCGACTCGTTAACAAGGGGAAGGAATTATGCCGAACATAAAACGTAACGACCGTGTCATGTACGAAGAAGGAGGCAACAAGCAAAGTGTCTCGTTACCTTTACTTTTAAGTTCAGTTAAACCGTACGCACAATTCCCTCAAAAAAGAATACTCCTGCCTAGGAAGCCCGTGCCAACCGTATTTTGAATAACCATACCTCCTCTTTACTCGTTCCTCTTGAAAGAGAGGAAAGTTAGGCTCAGTAGTTCTTTTTAGATATAACGCTTGCACAGATGATTGCTCTTCGCGTCTCGCTTGTTTTTTTCTATAAAGGCGTTCAGAGTCATAGGAGGGCTCATTAACGAAAGCTTCATAGGCTGAGTCTCTGCTAGGCGCCCGGAAGGGAAATCACAGGGGCGAAAAAGGAAGAAACACGGGCACATGCACGTACACGCACGCATTGCGCGGGAACAAACTAACGTCGAAGTCATTTGCACTGTCAGGCTAAATCCTTGCACACCGGCGGAAAGCCGAAAGTGCCTTTCGTTGCACGAGATGTGCGGCGGTCGGAGTTCAGCAATTGCATTGCTTCCAACGCAAACGAGCCCGTCTGTATACTTGCTCTGAGAATTGGCTTCGTCCGGTCTTCGCCATCCTCTTTCGAGCAACTCTCCCGAAACGCGTCTTTCAGTGACCCGAACGGCCTGGAAGCGCGTTTCTTCGGTGATGAGGGGGCGAGTGCAGAAGCGTAATCTTCTCAATCTTGTTCTTGGTGTTCACTTTTTCTTTCTCTTTGGCGTTCTCTCTTTTAGTTAAACCGCCGCGCGGCTTTCGGGCATGCACGACTAGAATGGGAAAAGCGTGCCTTTGTCGGTCGGCTAACAAGCGGTGGCCCTATTCAACAACGGAGAGAAACCGCGACTCGCTCTGAAGAAGACGGGAACAGAGTAGGAGAGAAAGCAAACAAAAGAAACCCTTTTAGTCCCGCGCATCCTTTCCGCGCCTGGCCCACTTTCACCGCCGCGGCGAGATCGAGCTGGCGTTCGGAAGACTTCGCAAGGAGAAAGAGCGATAGGAAGTCGGGTGGAAAAGCCGGTGCAAAGGGGGCCGTCAAACTATAGCCTGGTGGCACTCTATATCGGCGCCTCATATTATAGCTGCCTTGAACGCAGCGCGATTTGTTTACGCAGTGTGAGGGGGGGGGGGGGGGCGGCTGTCTTTTTATTCGCCGGCAGTATGTGTGTGCCGACAGCCAGAGGAGCCTTAGACCCTTCGCGGACGCCGTCAGGCGTCGTTCTGTTCCTCATTTGCATGGCTCTTCAGTCGGACTAGCGTTCGACTGGTGAACAAGTTGAACTAGTGTTCCTCTAAATGGAGGGACACTAAAATGAACCCATTTACGGCGGCGCGCCCGTTCGAGTCGGCGTCATTAAAGGGACACCCAAACAAACTCACCGATTTTATACCGGATGGATCATTCTTTGAAAACTTTGTCTCTTTTTTGTGTATCTTTTTTTTTTTGATAGTAGGAAATTGACTGTTAGCGTCAGAACTGACTTTACTTGACGCCACCGCTGACGTAAGTCTGACTTCGCGAATTTTGTTGTATTATCGCGCGCTAGAGTCGTTTTTGGGTGGTAAAGTTCTTCAATATCTCTAAGAGCTTTTGTTTGCACAATATGGTGAATGCAATGCAGTACTTATGTTTTAGATAAACAATTAGGTAGTCCCGAACCAGCACTCACCTCAAAAGCCGTGCTTTGTTCGTGCCAGTGGTGGCGGAGTGTTGTAGCTGCGTGAGCGTTTAGGCCCAAACAATGAAACGTTCCTCTCCTTCGACCGCTTCCTAACCTTACGCGAGGCCTCCTAACAGCGAAGGACCGATGGAGGAAGCAAGCGTACACTGAAAGCGCCCTTCGCCCGTCCTTACGAAAGGAACGGTTGCCGCGCGCCTGGGTTCGAGAGCATCTCTTTAAAGCTTTATGTGAACACCATTATTCATTAAGAAGAAGTTGTGTCGCAGCTCAATTTTTAAATCGAAGTGCTAATACAGAGATGCGTTGACGCTTTTTCCTAGTTTCGTTTACCAAACGTGAAAAAAGTACCAAATTCAGTAGCGCAATTTGATGTGTTTCAGAAACACTAACATGCCGGCGTCGTGAAATGCCTAGCAACGCCATTCATGCCGAACGTGCGACTGAAGCGAACACGCCCGGCAATAGGTGCCGCGCTCACGCTTCTCCGCAGGAGGGCAACAGCGCGCATGCGCAAGCAAACGTCACGTGACCAAGCAGTGAGGTGAAGCGCTCGTTCAGGGCCAGCAGCGGCGTAAGGACGCGTAGCTACGATGAGGAAGCACCAACGAAGCCGTCACTGAAGGCCCCTCAGTAAGGAAGGTTTCAGAGTGACATAAGGCGGCCTGACAAGAATGAAGGCTTCCTTACTGAGGTAACGAAGGTTTCATTGTTTGGGCCTTAGCCTGGCGATCAAACCCGGCAATTGCGACATTGGGGGGTGCACAAAGAAGGGAATACGCCAATTTACCGGCTGTGGTATACGAGTGGCTATGGCATTGCGTTAATGAGCCTATAGGTCGTAGGCTCTATTTTCGCCGCGGTGGCCACACTTCGATGGCGGCGAACTTTTGCTGGAAACTTCGATTTGGAATCTCGTTAAAGAACCACAGGCGGTAGAAAATTGATCCGGTGTCCTCTACTACGGCGGATCTCATAATCACACCGTGGTTTTGGCACGTAGAATACCAAAATTTAATTTATTTTATTCAATACGTCAAGGGTGGTAAAACTGGAACACGACATTTCTGTATAGAGTCCGGCTTATGTACTGGCGCTTATTCTTTTTCTTTCTTTTTCTTTCTGCATGGCGATTGGCTGTTCAGCATGTCAATTCAGTCCGGTGATTGGTGTCCGTTAGCGTCGCTTTCAATGCCAGAAAGTGTCTCACCATACGTCCAACAAACTTCTGCGTCTGAGGAACTGCCGCTACAACCGTTCTTTTTTTTTTTGCATCAAAGGTTCATTTGCGTTCACAAACATGGTTAGTGACACTATAGACTTACTTATATTACGCAGTGACCGATTGTAGTCCTGCTGTGCGTCCTACTGCGAGCTTCCAGTGATCCCTCTCTCCCTCTTTCTATTCCCCCTTTCCATTAGCTTCCAATTTTGGTAGCAAACCGGACGCTCACCTGGTTCACCTGCCTACCTTTCCTCTCCTTGCTTTCTCTCTCTCTCTCTCTCTCTCTCTCTATATATATATATATATATATATATATATATATATATATATATATATATATATATATATATCTGTCTGTCTCTCCACGGGCTCAGCGAAGCGCATCCACTTGATAAACACGAGTAGGTCACGAAGTGCACAGACGTCTCTGTTATCTGCTGTCACCAGAACGTGGTACGGAAGAGCTTCAGGCATAGTTGGTAATCAACCGGCCGCATGTGCAACGTTAATGCAAATTTCCTTGTTTGGCTGGACAAGAAAGAAAAGAAACGAAGGAAAGAAAAATAGAGAAAATGCTTATTATTCGGTTTTGGCGTGGTATGTCTGATTTCAGCCTACCGTCGTCACACGGTCGTTATATAATTCAAGGTCATTCCGCCCTGTGAAGGTGGATGACCGGCGGAGCTGTAAACATCGTGGTAAGAAAACTTGTGGTAAAGACTTTATTGCATCACTCACTGTCACTTAGTAACGACGGTCACAACGGTCGCTACGATATGCACTTATCGGCAAACTGGTGTCTGCGGACACATCTTTCATAATATCAAATCGATGCACGCACACCGTTGGGTAGCCGGTTGGACCGGATCGGTGTGGCATCGCAAGCGAAATGACTCCAACACGAAACGCGTAAACCACTCCCATTGCGGTCCCGACATATCCACATTGAAATCACCGTCGTCGACCACAGGGGTAGTGTCATCGCAACTAATCCACGCAAAGTGAGTAGCCATGTACCTTGCGGGGCTATGAACCATTGCATTTTTTGCTTGCTTACCGGGGTGTGAGCCATTGATGATGACAGTTTTCGACATGTTGTTCTTTATGGCGTATGCGTGAGAAGAAAGAACGTAAGCGCTGTTCGTTTCACTTTGCTGAGTGCTTGTAGCCTCTGTCTTACGGGGCTATGAGCCATTGTATTTTTTACTTGCTTACGGTCTATGAGTTATTGATGCTGAATGTTTTTGTGTGCGGACACGAAAATTCTATGGTACCCTAGCCATATACAGCTCCGCTGTAAAACAGGTAGTACGAAACCGCGCCGAGATGACAGTTTCCATGGCGACAAAGGGCAATAGGTGCCCGCGACGACACCGGGTATGCAGGGTGACTGATGCGCGGAGTGCACCTTAAAAAAGCAAAGCTTAGACCGCATTGTTTATAGCAATGCGCAGGTACATTATTTTAAACGACAACAACGACAACAACAATTACGACAACGACGACACTCTTAGCACGCAAGCAGCCAGACATCGTTGGAATGAAGGAAGAAAAAGCAAACGACGCGAGATCTACCCTCGGTGTATCGTGCCAGCCGGCATCCATATATCGCAGCGTTCTGGATTGGGCGGCGAAGCGGTACAAGAGGAAAAGAACAAAAGCATCTGCCGCGCGCTGGCGCAAGACAGGCGCCCCGTTGTTACTGTCACGACGGAGACGTAGGGGGCGCTCCGGCATCTGTCCGTTATTCCTACGGACGCGGTGATCCCGCTGCGAGGACACGAAGGAACACTGCTGGCGCTTGATTAATCGCCGGAGGGCTCGCAGGAGGGTCGTGCGACTAGCGACGGATCAGACCGACGGTCCTCCCGCGGCGTGACGAATGAACGAGCGCGCGATGCTCGGTGACGAACCGCCGAAAGTACGGGCAGCGCCGAAAGCCCGTGCCATCCGTCTGCGTGCGCCCCGTTCCGACGTCGTATGGGTCTGCGCTGGTTATAGTACCACGCATCAACCACGCACCGCAACGGGTGAAGCGCGACCATCGGCTGTTCTGATTTTCGCTTAGATAAGCGCTAGCTAGAAACCAAATTGCCTCTTGAAATGTCGTGCTGTCGCACGTGAGTACCGCCGAGCTTTTACGACACGCTTATCCGTAATGATATGCTGCATGCGCAGTGGTCGTCACCGTGCACTGAATATACCTCGTTCATGCAAGTTCTCTCAACACTGCCTAAATAAATAAATAAATAAATAAATAAATTATATACGGACCTTGATCACCTGAGCCTACCACTATCGCTTGCTACCGTTGTTTCATATGCCAAGTAATTGAGTTTTTGAACACAAGCATAAAATAAGTGCTTGGCTTGCATCGAAGAACAAATAACATCCAAAGCGTCCAAATCGACCTAAATATATATAAACACTGGCCGCTATTGTAAACTTGTGAACCTACAGTTCCCAGAACCATCCTGTCATGCCGCATCCGCTATATATACTCCTTTTTCTCGCAGGAGAAGCAAGGCCAGAAGAGGGCCTCGACGGAAGGGCGCCCGATGACGTCGTCGGCGGCAGTTCCTCCCTGCTCGAAGAGCGATCAACATGGCTTCCCGTCCACAAATCACCAGGCGAGTACGACAGCCTCTGCTCGTTCGGCTTCTCTCCGGCTGCTCGGTTGGCAACCCCTTTCCCTCTCGTACTTTTACTTCCGGAACGGCGCCATCTTCCGGCCGGAGCCGGTGGGCTATTATTATGAGCCATGCCGGGTGGTCGGCTGCCTGCCCGGCGGCAGGCCAGAAGAGTTTACGACTGGGTCGCGCTGGCTGCTCCTTCGATTGCCCTATACGGGGTGGCGTCAGCTGCGCTATGTGCTGCGACCGGCGGGGGGTCACGCGCCTTGCTCGGCCACTAGGCCCATTCCGCGGCCGAAACGGCGCCGCCATCGACGCCGCATAGATGTGTCACCACCACCAGGCTGTTGCCCGTCGCCCTCCCAGCAAGGCGGTGCCAATTTCGCCTTTCCTTTATTACGCTATAGCCGGCGATGAAAGAAACTTCGATACGAGGGGCATGAACACGTGGCGCGGTAGTGGCGCGACTTGACTGACATATACCACCGAACGTCTTTCGTCTCTCCGGTAATAGCTGGACAAGCGTTTCCCACGTGCTCCTGAAATAGCCCGGCAGGCCCGGGAAGAAAGTTTGACAAAAGAAACAGTATGAAGGGGCTTCAGTAGGGAATTCTGCCGCGGTTTTGCGGTGAGATTGCTGGACGCGCTTTGTTTTCCCAAACATCCGCCGCGGGAGAGTTTCTCACACACAGTCGCTGCGGTTGGGTTGACGTTTACCTTGTCTGGCTTTGGTGAATGATGCATTGTCTGTGACCGAAAACCACAGCTGTTGGTCTATAGTTTCAAGCGGAAATTGCACACCTGCAATATGCCTTGTCTTCCATTTCCCATCTTCCATTGCTTGTGCTTTTTTTCCCTCCTTTTGTGCTGCAGCTGTTGTTGTTGTTGTGGCGTCAATTCATTGCATATTTCTAAAGCCGCCGTTTTTATAGTTAGCGTGCAGCCGTTGGACTGAAGTTGGGAATATTCTAAACACGTGATATTTAGGAGTCGTTGGCGCGATTAAGTGGCGCCGGCTATGTCTCATTTTGCAACGAAATAATACATTTGAGAAATACGAAATCAAGGTGGCTCTGAAGGAAATCAAGGCCTCAGTAATAGGAGAAAATCTTGAATTAATTTCTTCTAACAAGGTTTAATCTAAAAACGAAATTTTTTCATGAGAGAACAAAGATAGAAACTTTTGAGCAGTCAGAATCGCGTGCTTTCTATCGTTGATCCCGAAGTAGTAAACTGCGCTTAGTAAAGCTGCAGTGCATGAACCTCTTCACGAAAAAGAAGTGATTTGCTATGATTGTTCTCGCATTGCTGTCATAACCTACATCATTCTCTATGGCTAATGCGATCTATTAAAGTAGTAACGCTGTATATAGAACCTATTTGGCTAAACCTGCATTTATATTGGCTTTTCTTGTGTC
Organism: Dermacentor variabilis; assembly: GCF_050947875.1. Lineage (NCBI taxonomy): Eukaryota > Metazoa > Arthropoda > Arachnida > Ixodida > Ixodidae > Dermacentor > Dermacentor variabilis. The sequence continues at coordinate 94,214,649 of NC_134569.1, read as the reverse complement.
TATTTTCTACAAGCTTACTTCTTGCACACTGAGGGAAAACATATATTCAACTACATGCAATTTTGACGTCTTTGAAAACTGAAGACGAGATGAGACAAAGTGACAATTCGCCGCGGACCCAGATTGCTGCTAACCTTCCATCTGGTGCTTCAATCCCGCACCCCCTTCTCCCTCTCCCACTCTCATTTTCCATTTCCAGCCAGAGATCTATGTGCGCGAACCACAAGCAGCTCAACGCCAATGCCGCTTCTGCCTCTCATCTGTGCGTTCGGTCCGGCCAATCTGAATACTTGCTGAGGTTTTTTTTTTCTTTTTTTTTCTTGCTCCGTTTTCTTATTGTGTCGCTTGCAAAACTAACTTTGCTCGGGAGAACAAGCACCGAGTCGGGCAGCAAGCCTGCCTTGCCGTGTTCGCACGGCGCTAAAGGGTCCGCGCTCTCCAACCCCCCCCCCCCCCCTCCTTCGCCTACCCTCTCTCTCTCATAGCGTTACTGCGGCGACACCGTCGCCTCTATACCGCGCTGGAATCCTAATCGCGCGGTGTGGCTGGAGCGGTGGACCGCAGCGCGGCATTGCAATGGTTTCGCGCTCGAGTGCGTCTCGTTGTCCGCGTGCGCAGCAGCGACGTGCTTCGCATGGGACCCCGCTGATTTCGTGTACCGCGCGCGTGGCTGTCGCTCTCTCTGTGTGTGGTTAGCGCGCTCACGTGCGCGCCTGCCGTCCCGCTGAGGTGAGCCGCACATTCGATTCATCGGCGCGCACGCGGAGTCGAGCCGTTCGCAGGACGAAGCGGCCTTTAGGTCTCCGCTGGGATCTCAAAACTGCTGGTATTCGTGCTACGCGCGATCACATGAACGGCGCGCATTTCTATATGGTCAAGTTAAGCTGGGTCGCCGTTAGCCGTCTCCCTCTCCGCAACTTCCGTGCTTCATGAAGGCTTTAAGTTCGCACTAAAGGAAAAAGAATAATTTGAGCCGTATTAGTAAACTACTCTTCTCTGCAATGCCTCTTACAGCGAGCTAAGCTTTGATAAATGAGAAATGGCCCAAGCGCAAAAGACGCGTGTCGGCGCCGCCTTCAAGTCCCCGCCCCATCTTTTGGTGACGTCAGGGATTTTGACGGCGTCTGCTATAGGCCTCGTTAATTTTGTATCTGTAAAGATGGACTACATAGCATTGCAAGAAAGGTGGACCTTCGTAAGTTTTAAAAGCTTTTCCCGAGTAATAAAAACCAAAATACGAAAATAATTTGAAATTTCTGAAGTCACACGTGTGCCGGCACGGGGTTTCGGCCGAGAAACCTTAATATTCTAATTGTAACCTTCATTTGCACTGCTTCATAATCTACCTTTTACCACGAGGTTAACGAAGATATATTTTTTTGAAAGAGTGCTTTTTAAGTCAAAGCATATTTAAGTCTAAACCTATTTGTCCCTTCAAAAATGAAATGAATGTCGGGCGGCTTCAGTTGGTTTCAGTTCCGTTTAGTGTTAATGTTATGTTATGTAAATGGCGGATGTCTCTAACAAGAATTCGGGGGAAATCCATAAACAGAGCTCTCCCACACCACAGACCAGCGTTTTCTTTTTTACATATGTTCTAAGGAGATGAGGCTTTGACTGCGGATTTGAAGATATGCGACAGGAAGAACAATGGCTGATGACTAAAGTTCATGTGATCTTATTTACTTTTCCTATACGTACAAACGAGTTAGCCTTCTCGCATAGATGCAAAAAAGAGAAAGAAAGAGAACACCCTATACCCGTATATCCTATACATCGCGCCTGGTCCTGAGAATATGAGTTCTAAATTGTTGAAACTGTAAGCACCGGTTGGTCGTCTGCTGATTTGCGGGAGCGCTGCTTGGCTTCGCTTTCCAAAAAGACATTTGATTGACGCCCTGGGACACCAAAATCGCCCCAATACACGGGAATAGTGAGGCAGAAAATAAGAGATGAAACGTAGACAGGTTAACCACAGTAACTAGAGCCCAGTTGGCGACTCTTTACTAGGAGAAGAGGTAGAAATGATGAGGTGAAGCAAAAAAAAATTCACCGACGAATATTATACTCCCTAATGCGAAATTTGAGCGCAGCTCTATACCTGTTTTCATTTCGCGATATGTTGGCTGGCGCGGACAATCTGTCTCGTGCGGCACGTTGCAAATGAGCGAAGTGTGCTGCGACTGCCTCGCTAATCGGAATACCGCGAGGGGCAGCGCGCGAGGGACGCGTAGGCGCGATTCTGAGCAGCCGCCGCACACAAACCTCCGCTCATGCAGCGCTTTGTTTTGATGCGCTCGCCGCACGCCTTATCGATCGCGTCATCGATGAACAGACGACGCGCGCTACTCTAGCGCTATCTCGCAGTGATCGCCGCCGCAGAAAGCCCCATACATACTAGCGGTAAATCGCGCGCCGCCGGCGTTAAAACGCAGCTGCGGGAGAGCGGCCACACCAAATGGCGGCGAGCCACTGCGGCGGTCACGTGACAGGATGAAAATGTCGCCTCCTCTTTGTAGGTGCGAGATGTCGCATGCTTTTCCTTCGCCTGACAAACACTGTCGCACTGTCTCCAAAAGCCTTTCCATCAGGACGCCTGGGTTAGGCTCATCATCGTAAAAAATAATCTGAAACCATGACAGTCGAAACAAGCGCGAAAAATAAAAAGCAACAAACCAACCAAACCGAACAAGCACGAGTGAGAGCAGACGCGACCAGACGATAGTTCGGAAGGAGCGGTCCGGCTCAGTCTAGATACGAGTACGCATTGAGCGGTCGGGCGGGTCTGCATGATACCGATTGCCCGCGCGCACGTAACTGAAGGGGCCGCGCTCATTTGTCTCCGCCATTCGCGGCTCGCGACTTTCACCTGCCGCTCCGCGTTCACTCTTTCATTCTTCGCTGTTGTGCTCGTTCGCTCAGTTATGCCGACGCCGATGAACGGGGGCATAAGAGCTGCGCTCTAAAGAGAGAAGGTATGAAACGATTTATCATTCCTTTAAAGAGCACAGCATCTCCAGCGGGCGCTGTAAGAAGGATGGTGTGGCCACACACAGCTTGGCGCATGAAGCATACGTAGGCCTCAGCAGGCGCAAGCACACACGAAGGATGCGTGACTTTAGCCTTGCTTCCGCTGGAAATGGCGAAATATCACCACGGTTTTTTTAGAAGGCCCAAAATTTTTATACAGTTACCTGTTCTACGTAATACAATTCTAAACTTTGATCTAAATTACTCGATCGGGCGTCCATTACTTCTACGAAAAATTAGAATGCCTAATTAAATAGTTAACATAGTTACCCCATTTAATCATTTTACGTCAGAAATTCAAATCTACGAATTATAGCCGGTGAGTTGGCAATGCGTATCCACTTGTAACGAATTCTCTGCAGTTTACCAGTTTCGAGGTGTTAATTTTCAAAGTGTCCAACGATATTCATTGACGTTCCAGTTCTTTTGTGCTTTAATGAATAAAACAGCGTTTTCGTAAAGAAGTAAGTGTAACGCAAATTAATTTCTTAGGACACATTCAAAATTACTATCTCGAAACTGGTGCAGTCCAGATAATTTGTTCCAAGTGGATACGCCTTGCAAACTCACCGGTTCTAATTCGCATATTTATATATGTGCCATAATGTAATTAATTTACAAGTTAAATAGCGTAATCATGTTACTTATTCAATTAAGCGTTTTGATTTCTCGTAGAATGGCCGCCTCAGGGAGTAACTCAGATCAAGGGTCATAATTATACTATATATGCCACAGCCAATTCTGAAAATTTTTGGACTTTCTAAGAAAAAGCACCCATTATACACTCGCCCCATTCCTCTTCTGTCTCGGACGCTAGTGTCACTCAATATGACACAATTAACCAGTGATAATGTCAGCTGCACCAAAAATGTCGAAGTCCGTGCCCAACGCTGCTATACGGCTGCTTGCAATATATACGAACGCATCCAATGTTTCCTGCAGTACATTTTATACTGCTTTTCTGATCTACGATTGGAATAAAACGTTCCGCAAGAACGGCATGGGAATGTAAAGGCGTCATGCGCTTCCGACGACAGCTGAGCGACACCATAAGCGTCAAAAGCCAGCTAACAAGCGACGTCGCCGGGGATGCAGCTGTCACCGCGGCGCTGACATGTGCGACACCGTCAGCTGCGGCCGCACGCACGCTCACTATATGCGATTCGGGGCTGCAAGATGAAGAGAACAGCAAAGACCGCAGAAGTCAGCCGCGCAGCTATTTCTTTCTTTTCTTTCTTTCCTATTGCCGACGTAGGCACCAGGCGAGAAGCCGTCGTCGTCGACTTATGCGGGCGGCTATATAGGCCGCGGAAGCGTTTATTTTTCTTGCCCCCTTGTTTTGCACCCTTCGGGGCCTTGGGCTACCGCGAAAGTTGAGCAAGCGTTTACGTCGATTCTCCTGTTGATGCTTTCGTTTGTTGCTGCAGACAAGTGCGAGCTTTCTTCTTTCTTTTGTTGTTCGATTTCTTTTTTTTTTCGCTTAGAGCAAACGTTTAGAGATCTTTAATTTTTCTTCATTTCCGCCTCAAAAACCTAGGGTTTTATTTTCTCTATTGTTGCGCTTAAGACTTATCCGCTCAACATCCTGCATATCTTGGCTTACGTTCCCATGACGGCCCAAAGCACACCTGTTTTACTTCTTAACTTCCGTATGTCGCTTCCCTCGCTAGTCGACTTTTATGCGCCCCTTCTGCGTAAACTTCCTTGTGGCGCTATTCTTTATTCGCATTCAGCAGCCACGGTCAGGTCCCTGTATATAAATGACGTCTTGAATCAGTAAAATCAGAGCTTGCGCCGACCTACAGGCTCTCCCAGCGTGTTGCCCTTTCGTGATTTTACATTTGTTTCCACTCGTTTGTATGTTGCTCTTTGTTGGAAATTTTCAGGTCAGCCCACAAGCTGAACGATGTCGCCACGCGTTTCCGGTCACATTTGCATTAGAAGGGAACTTCTGTTTATAATCCGATGCCATTCTTCTCCCGCACCTTTGATCATCGAAAGCCTCCTTCCTTCTTTGTTTGTGCTCATGTTTATTCTTGAATTTCAAACTACCCTGCAGTTGTCACGACATTGTGACAAATGAAACTGTTCAAAAGCACGAGGAGTAACCGTGTTAAATAGATGAAGGCCAGGTCGCGTCGACCCATCCTTGCCACGGAGGTAAGGGTGGTGGCGCAATACTTAAACTTCCTTAATCGTAAAGGACACATACAAATGTAGGTAGCACGTCTTATCGATTTTTCTGTATCCGCTTTCACCTAAGAGCCGGGAGCGAGTGATATGCAAAAGGGAGAAAGAAAACATACCGCAGAGCGCTACTAAAGGAGCGAAACGCAGCATGCCGGCCTTTCCTGCAATTAGTGGTCCCGGTATAACCGCTTTTCCTTAGCAGCTGTCTGTGGAGAAGCGAAGGTGCATGGAACATAAGCGATAATGGAAACTGTCCATGTGTTGGAGTGTAATGACGCCTGCATTGCTGGCGATAACCTACACATATATAGTCGACAACATCCCTCATTTCTGTCTCGCTTCCGATCATTTTAAATATATTTTGCCGATGCGTTAGAGTGACAGGCCAGGGGCTATGTATGTACATAGTACCTCCGGCAGCTACCTACCATCTCGTGTGATTAAATCTATTTTTCACAGCTCTCCGCTGATTCGTCGGCTCGATGAAGACTCTTGCGGCCACTGAAAGAAATATATTCAGCGAGCATTTCTGCCGAGAAAGTGAAACAAACGCACGAGCAGTTCTTGCCGAATCCTGTCGACATTGCCTTATCCGGAGGGCGTCCCCGTGACTAATTTGTGTGGTTCATAGCACAATAATGCAATAGCAACCCTGGGGGCTCTATATACGTTTGCCTTGCGTTCTGCTACATCCGCTCGCGGAACTATGAGGTTCTGTTTCCTTTGTCGCTTTCTCCATAAGAGCTCCGTGGAGATTTCAACGGAAGTTTGCTTGCAACGGCGGTCCCTGACGGAACATCACCCCAACTGCCCTCCCATACGCAGCGGTGGCTCGTGTTTTCCTACTACCCGGACACAGAACGCGGTCGGGCTCACACGTGTTGACGAGCAACGAAGCAAATAGTCGCAGACCGGAATCGTCGTTCGAGAAACTTTTCGCCGGGGAGACAAGTAATGTCAAGTCGTGGCTTATTCTCTTCCGATAGCTCGGGCCGACATCCGACGGCCTCCAAGGAATTTGGCGCCGATGCGTTGCTCTTTGTTGGAGATGTCGTGCGAGGTCGAGCTCGTGTTTTGCAGATCGCCCCCGCGTGCCGAACAAGTGCCCTTTTTTTTTTTCTCTTGAGCAGCTCAGGAAAGCCATCCAGATTTCCGGTCCAAATGTGGGCCGATCTGGGCTTCGACGGCGCAAAACGCCTCAGCTGCGAGTGCAAGGAGCCGTGAAAATGCTCCTGCGGTGCTGCTTAGGCTGTGGGAGGCAGGCATTAAAGGCTCCGAAAAGAATAAGAAGAGAATGAGAGAGAGAGAGAGAGAAAGAGAGAGAGAGAGAGAGAGAGAGAGAGAGAGAGAGAGAGAGAGAGAGAGAGAGAGAGAGAGAGAGAGAGAGAGAGAGAGAGAGGAAAACAAAGAAAAGTAAGAGCTTGTGTATTACTCAATCGACTGACGTTAGTACAAGTCCCTCGCCGCCAGATATTTTCGACCCTATTATAAGAAGCTTGATTTATGCGAGTGCGAATGGCATACCACTGAAGGTAAAAGGAGTACTTAAAGCAAAATGTACGTAAGCAAAAATAATTAAAAAAGAACATTATGATGCTTTGTTATTTGGACAGCCCAGTAATATCATCTAGGCGCACACACACGAAGCCAAGAGGCATCTCGTAGTCCTTCGCGATATTTTCTATGTACGAAGCCTCGAAAGAATGTTTTCTGTCCAATCAGTGCTTATTGATATCGAGTGCATTATGGTCTCATTCTATTCGTTGCTTAGGGTGACGGGCGCATCAATCTTTTCTTCTTCCACAAGAGTAGTACGCAAACACAAATTAACCGAAACTGTGCTCCTTGAATTCTGCAGCATAATGCTTTTAAAAATTAGAAAGAAACAAACCAGTACAACCGCAAGTTTCATGGCTTGTTTCACTTGGCTGCACTATTCAGTTATCCAGGTTTCACCCGTCGTGAGTACATAGACTGCTTTTCGTACGCAACGCGGGTCTGTCGGCCAGTGCTTGCCTTACGACAGCGCGCATAGTGGCGTGATAAGCGAAAGCAGACAAAAATAAACGCCGTGTAGGAAGCAGATATCACAACGCGACGGTCGTGTAAAGCGCGGTTGTCAGTTCTTTCTCATTCTTCGGCTTCGTGCTTCGTGCCTACGAAACCGGAAGCCCCGTATGTCAGCTACGTCCGGCGTTTGGCCTTGCTTGGCTCATTAAGGTACAGCAAGAAACTCATTTTGGGCTCCGTGCTGCCTTTCTTTATGTTTCATATTTCTTTTTATATCGGCATTTCACTGGATTCTGGGTGGACACCTTGAAGTCATTTAACCTCACTTAAACAAAAGAAAGAAAAAGAAAGAAAAAGAAAATAATGAAACTGCCTCCCCGCCATCGCAGATTTCATTACGAGTTTTCTCTAACGAAGCGCGCGTGCACTTGCCGCTTGCTTTGTTGAGCTCCAGTCAGCCAAGCGCGTTATTGTTTCGTGCTTTCGTTTTGGGCTTTCGCTCATTCCTTTCCGATCTTCCGCTGTATAACTAGCTGTCGGCTTATCGCACTTTATTCTACTATGCTGTTACTACTCTCTTGTTCTCCGACGGGCTTTGTCTTAACTTAAACATGTACTGCTGCCGCCTATTCTTTTCTTTCGCTTCGGGCACCACACTTAATCGTTTTACAGCGAAGCTGTATGTGGCTAGGGCATTTCCGTCGTCCTCCGTCCGCGAACAACTCGCGAACTAGCTTGTTGGGGCCCCTCGGCGCAACTTGTTCTTGCTGTCCTGTGTGGCCGTGACACCTACCCACAGTGGGGGATTGGCCATGAATCGGGTGGTTACATCAGGTGCAGAAAATAATAATAACGGAGTTAACAATTAGAACATTGGAGTTTAAAAGTAGGCGTTTTGTGTTTGGAGAGAAAGAGAAAATAATCACAAGGAAACCGGGTATAAAAATAGTAATATTAATAATAGATAAGAACTAAAAGAAAGCTATGGTGGGGAGGGAGAACAATCAGTCTAACATGGAAATCAATTGGTTTCAATGAGGTAATTTTGGATTGCCAAGCAACCACTTCTGTGATTGAACCCAATAAGGGAGGCTCCAAAAGATAGGATCACAGGCACTGATAAATTTAGACCAATAGTGCGAAGTGGGATTTCGAGTTCTCGTTTTCTTATAATAGAAAAACGCCTGCAAGACAACAAGAAATGGTCTACTGTCTCCGCTTCGCCACAGAACGAGCAGAATGGTGAGGGGACCAGACCAGACTTGTGGAGATAGAAGTTGAACGCAGGTACACGGCAGCGCAGTCTCGTGATGTACAGGCGCCGACAACAGTTGTTCGGTCAGAATGCCTTACGAGGTATCTTGTACTCGCCTACTTAAGGGAGCGTGCTACCGCCTGAAGCTTTCGATCGCGCTTCGCTTTTTGGCCGTTGGCTCGCGATTCACGTAAGCAAGGAGGGTATCTATAGCAAGAATTGCGCGTTTGGCCATGGCGAGTGGAATGTCATTTTCGTCGGTTTGCAAGAAAATATTTATGACAGACGGACGTGATGCAGTTGTCCTTGAATGCGGAACACCATTTGATTCTTCGCAAGGACATTTCCAAAACAATGTCTGAAACCTACTTATTCTGTGGCGAGGTTAGCGTACAGTTTCTGAGCAATGTCGCCATGGTGACCAGCACGGAACTTTACCAGGTTTTAACTGACCTCTGTTCACGCCGTTGTCGCTCTATTGTTTGCCATTTCTTCCGACTAATTATAGTCTTTTGGTAGGCAGGCTTTGAGCACCCGTACAAGGTTTCTTAAAGTTTGTGTCGCTGTTCTTATGAGTCAATATTCTACGCAGTGACCTCGGAATGCTACAACGGATGAGTAAGCGTAGCGAGAGTACGTGGACAGGGCTGTCAAGATGGACGGGGAAGGGCTGGATGGAATCAATCTGTGTCCGTGCGTTTTTCCAAAATTTAGTCGGCCCGAGAAGTTTTCTTCTTGTTTGCTGTGCAAGACACACTTTGCTTCCCCTGTTTATATGAAGCAAAAAATTTGGGGGGGAGAAGTTGCTCTCAAAAACTTGATGATTATCAAAGGCTGCTTGTTGAATATATAATATTGCCTATACTCACTGTAGACTTGGGCAAATGGTCACTGGCACGAAGGTAGAGACTTTATGGGATCATAAGTATAGCCGATGTCACGTAGTATTTCCTCCGTAGGAGATTTCGTAAAATGAGTGTACCGGAATTTCGACGGTGCAATAAGAAGCTTTTTTTCTCTTGCTTGTTAATGTGAACGATAATATGGGATGTCTTGAACGTTCCATGCAGAGAATTCCATTGTGAAGCTAACAAGATTTCAAACGAATGCCGAAGAGACAACATCCAACTCAAGTCGTTCACCTTTCGATGAAGGAAGGGTACGCTTTGCTCACCGGCCGTTACTGCGTATCGAGTACAAGATACTACGGCATCACTCAGCTCAGTACGTGCGGATCACTCAGCTACAACTCTTTTACTTTTAATTCTCTGTTAGCGCATGCTTCAGCGAACAAATTGCTGTTTATTGCTGCGCGACCTTTCACTGCATTAAAAATAAAGGAAACGGGCTTTAGCTCAATATAACTGATTAATGAAATCAAGAGTTCGACGAAAACTCGTCTGGTAGGGATTGCTCATAGTCAAGGGTAAAACGAACGGCGACCAAAAACATTAAAAGAAATCGAAACGTCTTGATTTATTTTCTTTTAATGTTTTTTGTTGGCGTCCGTTTTACCCTTGCCTATAACCGATTACTATTCAAATAGACAAGCACATGTGTCCACCAAGTTCCATCCCCATGCTACACACTGCGCCAAGCGGTACATTTTCGTGTGATAATCACTTCGTAGAACCTGTGTCACTTACACATCCTACTTTGGCAACAGATATGTCGCCCCAACAAGGTGAGCACGTAATATGAAAAGCCGCCAGAGTTCGTAAGAAGTAAAAAACGAATTGAAGATGGTGTCATGATGTGTATGTGTGCGTGAGTAGGGCACGTACCCAACTTGAGCGGGCACTGAGGGTCTACGCCACACAGCCTTAGAGAGTGGAGTCGAGTGCGTACGTATTTCAGAGGCATCAGAAGAGAGAAAGGTGAGAAAATTGTCATGATTAGTTCTTGACTGCATTTAGTAATAACATTGTAAAACGACTTAAAGCATGCCTCAACATCATAGTGAAGAGAAAAAAAAAAGAAAGCGATAGCACGGAAGTTTTCGTCACACATTTGTGAACGCCATGAACGTGCGGCACAGATGTCCACTGTGAAATGATGTCACTGCACGGTAATGTTTGTGGCTGCTTAGGCGTAGTTCCACTAAAATACTGCAGTTTCGCCCAAAGGGTAAACCACAGATAGCGAAAGCAAAGTATTACGCACCGAACAAAGCAAGGTTCGTGGTTTTATCGGCCGTATGAATTGCACTAAGCATTCACCTGATGATTAAAGCAACAAGCAAGGTGTCACGCGCGCACCTGTAAACATGAATAGATCTCACTCGATGACCGCGAACGCTCGATGTCACAAAGCCGGCGTGATGGAGAACGCCGGCAGCCGGATAGCAAACCTTTCGTGTCGCCTCTCGCTTAAACGGGTCTCCGAAACTTGAGCGCTCTTGTTCACGTGACCTCCAGCACTGGGTGCGCAAGAAGATGGCGTGCATCAATCCACCATCCTTCTGGGCTCACCCTCGTATACTTTCACTCGCACACACAGCATACGTTGCGCGTGAGGCACGATCTTATCGCACTTGGACTTTAACGGAACAATACGGCAATGGCGATGGTGAGAATTCGGCTGAAGTGCACGTATAAGTGCTATAGCAATAAAGCTTCGCTCACCTGGGCACCCAACGGTATGCAATCTCTAAACTAACGTGCACGGTAGGACAAATACACAGAAGCAATATAGTAAGAAAGTAAAGGGAGAACGAATTGAACGTCACCACCAGTTCTCGTAGCCTTCTCTCGCTGTTAATTGTCCACGAATAAAACACAACATAAACAACTGACGGCGACAGTCTCACCAAGGTTTGCCACATAATTGATTTATGCGCTTCCAGGATGAGGCGTTTCTGTGCGAAGAAGCGATGTGTATACGATGGGAGTTGCCATCGTGACTTTCGTTTTCCTTCCGCACGTTCTTGCCCGTTCTGCTTGCGACTATTTGCAAAAGGATGACTGGAATTGGAGTATGAATCATATGCGCCGAACTAAGCTGATTATGTTGTCGCTCGCTAAATGAGATGCTCCCACGCTCGCGCCTTCTCGTTTCTACGAGCAGCGCTTAGTTGTGCGGAAGCTTGTAAATGGCTCAGAGTGACTAAGCTGTGTCTCTTTCTGCGCGGACCACTGAGGTAGAAAGGCTATCAACCTGATTTTGAAGGAACCCTAGCACGGTTGTACGTTTTGTAGTAAAATTTGCTAGGCTACATTTCACAATGGGGCTCGCGGGCTCTAAGACATCGATTTTCCAGCGCGTATGTCATCGCTTTCTCACAAGAGTTCATGCTCTACAGGGTTGCGCATGCAGCCGTATTGACTTATGATTTATAACGCTTTGTTTCCGCTTCCCGGAGTCAACCTTTCCTTACACATTTGTTTCCTATTATGTGAAAGGGAAGTCGTCTACATCGACACGGTTATGCTTTGATAGTAGGCGTACTTGTCTTTTTAATTGAAACATATTCGCAGCTCTAGGTGTTGTCTGAAAGTATGGGTATTATTACATAATCTCATTCGTGAGTGATCGCGCCTTTTGTGTGAGACGTTCCTTTTAAATGAAGACCAGGAATGCGTAATGTAAACTCATATGATTAGCTCAGCTATGGTTGTTGTTCTGTTTAATGTGTGCGCGGTGAAGGGTGAATATAGAGCGAGTGAGAGGGATCATTCATCTCTAACAGACCATTTATGATACCACGTTAGCGAGATTAACGCTAGCTTAGCTTTGTCTAATTTAAATTCGCCTTATCAGTTGTTAGCCTGTGCATTGGCACAATTTGAACAATGCGTTTCTCCATGCCGACGTTATGATTGATTTCAGGCTACGCCATGTCATTTTGTGCCTTTATGAAAGAGTGTGGTGAGTAAAACAATGTGCCTGTCTCTGTGAACTTCGTTGTCTCAAAACAAGAGTGAGAGGCGAACGAATGGCAAGCTACTCGTTCTGCTAGCAATATCGATGCGGCCAACTAGGCTACAAGGTGGTCCCGATGTCGAAGTTGCTTAAGGTGACGTTTAGTTTCATCTTTTGGTTTTCATCCAGCTGGGGCTCGTGAGAACGTACCGAGAAGAAAAAAACCTACTCAGAACGCATACATGTATATTGCATGCAGTTCTCTGCAATAGGCAGGAATCTCTTGGTATAAGACGAATCAAGTCGTTGAGGAGCCGTATACATTACGCACGGCGTTGCTTTCGGTCGTGAGTGGCCGGAGGAAGGGTGGGTGCCAATGCCGTCGATTTCGCTTCGACAGTTTCTGCGATCTAGCTCTTGCACCGAAAAGGAGACACGTATAGGCAGGCTTTCAGCGAGCCATCGAACACGTCGTCCGCGAGACTCGTTGAAACGAGTTCATTGTTGCATTAGTTTGCGACCTTTTCGGCGCGAATCTATAGAGCCGTTCGCAAACGCAAGGGCATTATTCGTATGAACGGGTGACCTCCCAAACGTGTTGCGGAAAGAGGCGATGGCGAAGCTGCCGGCAAATGACGAACTGTTCTTACGAAAAAACAACAACAACAAAGAAACTTGGCGAATTGGGAACATCGTTCGCGACGCATACTTGTCTGCCGCGTCGACGAGCTGCACGCATGAGCGTAGTACATCACCGCGCGTATGTATATACACACTGGCTTGCGCGCGTACGTATCGGAAAGAGATATTACGGTTATCGATCAGATGTATAGCCGCGTTGGTTTCTTCTCTTGGACGCTTGTCGAGAGGGCCCGTTGAAAAACTCGCTCAAAGCGCGTTTGCTTCCTTTACCCAGCATCCCTCGGTGTCGTCCTGCTCCTGGGATGAGCGCTAAAGCCGATAGAGCGGAATATTCGCATCGTATCGACTGGCGTGACGGCGACACTGATGACTGTCATCATTTCTGCAGGCGATCGATGCAGCATAGATCGTTACCAGGCAAGCTGGGCATTGCTCGAACAGCACATCGCAGTTCTGTTGCGCTGCAGAGTGCACTTGGCAAATCATAAGCACTCTCGGGATCGTTCAGCCAAGAAGGCGTCGCCCAGAACGCCTATTGTCAGAGGGGGCCAAAACGCAAAAGCTTGACAAGGTCGGGTGGCTGCGCGTAAATTGGTTCTGCGCACAGTGCCTGAGAAAACGGAATAAAAATGTCAAACGCGAGAACGACTTGTTGAAATGCGTTTTGGCAATCCTTCCCACTGTTCCCGAGGGAACAAAGGGTAGCGAGTGAAACTGGCTGGAGGATCGATAAACTTCCTTGATTATCGTCGAAAAAAGGTGCCCACTGGGTCGACTGTTGCTGACGGGGACAAAAGGCAATGACTCGGCAAAGGGTCACCGCGAAACTAACAAAACAGGTTGTGAGGAAAACGTGCGATATTTCCGCATTGATGCTCAGAAAGGCCTTGATCAGAACAGGCTGGTTTTCCACTTGTGAATGGTGTGTTCTTATTTATGTATTTATTTGTTTACTTACCTACTTACTTACTTACTGAATTATTTACTTATTCTTACCTTTTATCTTTAGAGGTGCTAAACATTTGTGATCGCGTCTATTTGTATGCTTTAGTTACGCTGTTTCTTATCCGAAAAGGAATTAGAGTAGCCAGGCGCCTGTTACTTCAAGCCTCTCTCTGCATGTCGACCTCCCGTGAAAACAGTTCATCGAAATCCTAGAGAAACGAAAATAAAATGATAACAAGAGAGAGGAAGAGCCTAAGGCCACGTTCTGGCTCATGTGTATTGTTGTACAGAGTAGGCGCTGGGCTGTGCTCTGTGCAGAGATGCAGAAATAGCACCTATTTCCTGTACGCATCCTCTCTCCATCTAGTTCAAAGCACACACACACGCCACTCACACACGCACACGCATGTGTGTGTGTAGCTAGCTTGAACTAGCATGAAGTTCATGTAGCTTCATGTAGCTAGCATGAACGTGGGGCGTCTGACTATCGAAACGCTAACTTGTGCTTTTGTTTGACTGATTTTTTATATCTATATACAGGAATTGGGTATTGGATCACAGTACCAAAGGCACGAATACTTCCCAGGACACGAACACTTCCAACTTCCTCGAGCACGATGAGGTATCGAAAAGCTGGCGCGCCATTTAATTTACATCATTAAGGGAATGCGAAATGGCAAGGTAATTGGGAGCTTTAGTTTAGGGGACGCAAGTGGCTTGCGTACGCGCGAACTAGGGGTGACGGTACTGCGCATGCGTAGACTGAGACGTAGGGATCTGCGCATGCGCAGTACCATAGTCACTAGTTCTTGCGTGTGCAAGCCGCTTGCGGCCCCTAAACTAAAGCTCTCTAATGAAAAAAAAAGAAAAAAAGGGCAGAAAAATGTGCAAGAAACCATAGATGATTACCATAGTGAGCGATAGTATATTTACGTGACCGTGCAGTGTATACTGCCATGTCATCTAGTGATTCAGGAAAAGTGTTACGCGCTCAGTTTTATTCGAAAAGGTGGTTCGGAACAGAATTCGCGACAACAGTCAACAAATTTCGATACAGTAGGCGCGTGTTGCACCGACCGATAACTAGACAACAGAGACGATGGGATGAAATCAGGTATCACCCTACCACATTCGTGATATGTGGTGACTCCGAACGCGCGCGCGCCGATAAAGTGTGAAACTCACGCGATCTTGGTGACGTCACGTGACGCTTGGCTGCTGTCGTTTCCGCCAAGAAATCAGTTGCCCTTCTACCTCCTACCGCGCCCCCGCGGCTCCTTAGCGCTCGTTTAAAAGAAATAAAAGCATTCATATTCAGAAGTTTGGGGCAGGTGAGTCAAATACATTTTGTCGCCGTAGAAGACAATTTATCGAGTTGACGATTTTTTCCTGTGGTGCAATTCAGGCTGTACAGTCGATACCGTTCTGTAAGTTTACTACAGTGTATACCTTTTTATAGGGCTGTACAGCTATGTAGCACAACGTTTGGTTACACATTGTTATGATCATACCTCTAAGAAGCTGCTCAACAAAATATGTACCACGTATGGGGAATGTGCAGCTGTTGTAAGCTAATTAAGGTCTCAATTAGCCAAGACATCTTTCTTCTTTTGTATTATTCGGAGGATTGTCTGCACGCCGTACTGATAAGAAAAATTAATCATAGAGAACGCTGCAGCTTTCCATAGTGCTGGAACTGCTCCGAGAACGTGTCCGCCACCGAACGGTTGTGGTTCATGGTGGTTGTATTCATTTTGGGGATGAATATATTGCAACCAGTCACGTTACGGTGTAATTCCTGCTGCGTGTGCACGCTGTGATAACAGACTCTCTTCAATAACTCGATTTCGAAACGTACCGTATGTAAATAATCAAAAAGATTAATTAATGAGTTCCTTACTTTCACCGATGCTAGCGTTGCGTTGCCGACATCTATTTCACCTCTACACGGTGCTGTTTTAAGGAGCACCTAAATTATTCCCACGATTACATTATTGAAGTTCCATTTGGCTGTACGGTATTAATGACAGGAAGTCTAAAAGGAGATGTGGTGAGTTACTGGCTTTTTTTATTTTCGTTTATTTGCCTTGGCTAGAGCGGTGAAGGAAACAAACTTGCAAGAGCCAAGACCACTTCGCGCTTCTCGATAGAAAGCAGCAGCAGCAGCATGAGAAAGGCTGCCGACATACGTGGCTAGATAGCGTGACTGCATGTCGGCGGCTGCGGGCTCGAGGCACCAATTTCCGTTGGCCGCTCTAGCGCTGTCCTGCGGTGGAATTTCTAAACGCGATCAACGTATACGCCTTTCCACGGCGCGGCGTTTCAGCGTTAATGTACGTATGAGGCCTTCTGACAATGTAATGTCTTCTCCCCTTTTCTTTTTCTGTTTTTTTTTTTGCCAGCGCTCCGCACAGATCGCCGCAATGATTTATTTAATAATTTCGCACGTAGCTTTGGATACTGGGAAAAAAGAAACAGAAAAAGGAAACGACGGGAAAGCATATACATGTAAAAGAAAAGTTTAGACACAGGTGTGATTGCGACATGCATAACTTCAGTAGTTCCCTGCGTTTGCTTTTACTTAGGCCCTATGCTTTCCTTCGGGAAGTTTCCTGCGTGCCATTATGCGTGTTGCTGGTCGTAAGTTCCTTTTCGTTTTGTTTTTCTTTTCTTTTCGTTTTTTGCTTCTTTCTATTGCTGTTAGGGCCTCATTATATCCTTTCTATAGTGTTCTTGCAGAGCGAACCTTCCGGGATGTTTGCCTATGTCGCCGCACTGTACGTTAGCTTTCCGTACGTTTCCCATGTTTAGAGCTGTCTTATCGACGCGCCACAGTTTCGTAGTCCCCCACCGTGGTTTGCGACTGGCAGCTTTTGTTTGTTAAGAACTCATAATTCAAGAACTAACGATGGTGCATTGCATCTTTGAATACTTACGTGACCCGCATATTCATTCAGACATGAGGAGTTTGCTGATGGTGGCTCACTGTCCCAAAAGCTCCCGTTACTCTCCACCGTTGATTGCACCGCCGCCTGGCACAACGTATACAATATTTTCAGAGACTTTGACGAGAAAAGGTGAAACTGCATGACGAGACTGCTCCGAAAAGCGAAGTTTGGAATTCAGCCTAACTAGCATACCACAGAACTTACTCTTTCTTGAATGGCAACGTTCTTGAGAGCGACAAATGTCAATACAGAAATGGCAAGGCCGATTTGGAGGTATGCTTTATTCTCTAGCTTAGTGGGTGAAAATGTATGCTACATTCTTTGGAGCATGGAATAACTGAGTATTCAAATCCACCAGGTGAATTAAGTAACAGCGTTGGGCAAACTATCATTTAAGGCCGCTCGCGAGGGACTGTATACCGTGTACCGGGTGTTGCAGCGAACACTTTCAAATTTCTTTAAAAACTGCCTATGCTAGATAGCACAATTCCAGTTGATGGGCTAGTCTACTCGAAGAGGCGGACATGACTTCCATAAACAAATTAAATCGATAATCGCCGAATTATCAAAAAGTCA
Source organism: Dermacentor variabilis (assembly GCF_050947875.1). Classification (NCBI taxonomy): domain Eukaryota; kingdom Metazoa; phylum Arthropoda; class Arachnida; order Ixodida; family Ixodidae; genus Dermacentor; species Dermacentor variabilis. The sequence continues at coordinate 94,197,192 of NC_134569.1, read as the reverse complement.
CTAATTAAGTTTTAACTAATTACCTTATGGCACACATTGCAATTCACAAATTCTATCCGGGGAGTTCGCAAGGGGGATCCACCTGGAACAAATTCTCAGGATGACATTAGTTTGGAGATATTAATTCCCGAACTTTGCGCGGAAATGTATTGATGGTCCAGTTACTTTTGTGCTTCAACGCATAAAATGACGCTTTGTTAGAAAGGCAAATGGAACGGCAGTGCATTTTTACCGCAAGTTCAACGGCGCACCTATTAGAAATGGCGTCTTCGACACAATTCTTTTCAAGTGAATGTGTCTTCCAGTCTCTCTCGCGAGACTTTGTAAATTGTAATATGTGCCATAAGGTCATTAGTTAAATAAATGTTATTAGTGTATTTTTGTTAATTAGCCGTATACGCATTTCAATTTCTTGTGCATGTCCGCATCTTCGAGTAGACCAGCCCGTGGACTAGAATTGTGCTATCGGCCACAGGCAAGCTTCAAAAAAATTTTTTTGGAAGTGTTCGCTGAAGCACCCTGTACATCCAGCGGGACGGCTCCATAAAGCCCTGCGTCAGCTGGCGGCGTTTCGCGCGCATGCCGTCGCGTCCACGCGGTTCAACATACTGACGTCGTCCCTGTCGCCGTCCTTCCGAGGAGATCAAGGCATCGGGAAGAAGTCGGCCAGAGCCAGAGAGAGAGAGAAAGAGAGCGTAAAACGAGGCCCTGGCCAGGGAGCGCCGTGTATCGGGGACTTCCATCTCTCGGAGGAAACGGGATCCGTCATAAAGGAGGCAATTTCCCCGGACCGGACAAAAGGACGTTTGCCTCCTCTCTTCCCCAGTGCTTTATCCCGAACCTGTGGGGTGGCCGTATATAAGGCGGCCTACGGGAGGAAGGAACACCGGCGCGCGGAGGCTCGACCGAGATGAAGGAGCCAGCGAGAAAGCGTGCGCTGCCGCGCGTCACCGATTCGGTGCGCACGGATTCCTTTGGCGCCGAAGCTACGTCGCAGCTGGGCTCTTTGTGAGGCGGGCGGCCAACCATCGGATCGCCGCTCGGAGGAGGAGGAGGTTCCTATTGGCTTCCGCCCCTTTTATTCTTCGTCTGCGTCTTCGGCTGCCTTTCACTCTTGTTCCTCTGTAGCGGGACCGTGGACGGCCTCGCTTTACCGGGTGGAAGGGGCTCGATTCGGGTCTAGCCGGGAGAAAGAGCACCCGAGAAACGGAACCACCGTTGTGATCGCGGATCCGGCTTTGGATTGCTTCGTGGCTATTATGACGACTTGCCCGCCCCGATGCCTTACCTCTTTGATTCGGGGCTCGGGCTTTGGCGGCACGGTAATTGTGATTCCCTGCCCCGCTGCTGACGCTGGTGGCCTCTTGAGCGATGCTGACCGTTAGGCAAACCGAAGCGCGCTTGTATTATACGGCATGGAAGATGCGCATCTCTGGGAAACAGTGACCCTTTACTGATGCTTTTGTGATGCCATTTTAGTGCTTGCCATAGAAAAAGAAAGTTATTAGAGAACAACGTCTGCATTTCTGATGGGCGGGAAGGATTAATAACATGCTGTCACACTGAAATCGCGGTGGATAGTATTGTGCCACGCCTTTGAGTGGCTGTGTGGGGTCGCTGTGCTAGGTGGGATCGCGCTTGCAACGCGGCTGAAGTGATGCGAAACCATCATTTTGCCTTCAGAGCACCGGAAGAATGCTATTTGGCTAATTAGTGATCAAATATTCAACTTCTTGTTACGAACTTTCATTCACAGCAGCATTGAGCCAGTCCTATCTGAATCGTGTGACCGCTCTAGCTTCGTCATTGGACCAAAGTTCTAAGCTCTCTACATTTGTTTCTTATTTATTTATTTGTTCTCGGCATTTTTCACTAGTGAGGTTTATTTTTTATGTTTATGATAGTCGGCGGTTCGGTAGCTTACTTTACGCTGATCTCATCACAATAGAAAAGACACGGCGGCACGTCAAATAAAACAACGTCGAAGATCGGGCATTGGTTCATGAAAGAGAGAGAACGAGAGATACGAAATAAATAAAAAAAAATGACAGCGATGGTAACCAAATGGAAAATGTGGTTTTCCACACTACACTGGGAGTCGTTGGAATGGGATGGTAGGAATATAAGAAGAAAGTAGAGAGAGAGAGAGAGAATGTGGACGCGTGATGACAGCCGGTCACGATCTACGTACACTATCACAACACTGGATCACGTGCAACACAATGAACACTGATTCAGGATGACGCCGCTTGTGCAGGTTTGTTGTCTTCAACAACGGTAGCAGTGCCTCTCCCCCTCCCCCCCCCCCCCACCAACGCCACCCTGCAGAGATGGCTTATGAAGTCGATTGGCCCTCCAAAATAATTTGTTCTGACGGTCTGCGATCAACGTGAGATAGTGCAATCGCGAGCAATCGTCGTCGTGCACTGTAGCGAGGACAGTTGCACAGAACGTGTCCAAGTTATTTTATGACTGTAATTGTAGTTCGCTCGCGTCTACAGCCATCACACAATATATATTAATGCATGAAAGCAGGTTAAGTCGTAAGCACCAGTATTCAATGGAGTTTAAATATTGCTTGAGGGGTAAACATCATGCGATGCCTGGCAACTTCTTCCAATGTTTAACAGTCATAGGGAAAACACAGTGTATAAGTGTGCGAACGCAAAAGACAGATAATTTGAGCTCATTACACTTTCTTGTAGTGAGTTGCTTTGCACGTGGCAGGTTCGGGGAGGGTTTGTGGGGTTGAGCAAAACAAACTGTGCAGGAGAAATGTGACGCCGGCGGGCAAGAAGAGTTAAATCGCGCTTCAGTGGGTGAGATGACGGTGAAATTTTATGATCACAACGGCGATATTTAAAACATATCTTTCTGGGCTGATTCTATCTTGTTAGCATCGGAAATTGTTGAGGGGTTTCAGGTAGCAGCGGCATATACAATAGGCCTTACAAGTGTATTATGGGTTATGGGTTTAGTTTCTCGTATCTCCAAAAAATATGTGTGTAGGAAGGGTGGAGAACGGGGAGTGGCGCTCCTGTGTACGTACCACTGGCGCTGTTTGCATTCATGCTGAAAGCATTCGCACGCAAATGTCAACTTCCTTTGGGATTCCAGCCGTTCCCGTGATCTGCAAGCTCGTTTTTCTTTTTCTTTTCTATGAGTAGTAATACTAATCCCAGGAAAGTCAGCGACAATTTCGAACGGTTCGACGTTGTATGCAATCATCTCTATTCAAAAGCCAAATCAGAGAGAAGGTGCACGTAGGTGACGTTCTTGCGGAATGGGCTTGCAAGACCATGTTTTTGGGTGTCCGCGTGAAAGGTACACAACGTAACCCGTGGCCCGCAAAATAATTGTTTCCTGTGCGTTTCCCCTTTATGCTGGCAGGGAAGCTCTGCGAGGTAAGAAGACGTCGACGTTTGTCAAAGCCGCCGTAAATACTGCTCCCTCTCAGGGACGGCGGGGTATGTGAGGTTGTACTACAAGGATGGCAAAAGGAGATTGACGCAAAAAAAAATATCGTTTTCTGCTTGGTACCTGACACGACAGCGTCCTCAGGCGATCGATGAAGTGTCACGGGGCTGTCACCAGATGTCGAGGCACGTGCGTACATCTTCTGCTTGATTCTTTCGCATGGTTTTTTTTCTTTGCCTGTGCGCCTCTCTGGCGCACGTTCGTCCCTGGCTTCATGTCCTACGATTCAAAGGTTGTTCACGACGGCGTTCGTTGCGTTTTGGTGCAGCTCGGAACTGTAGCGTCAGATACATGTACTGACTATAGGGAAATGTTGCGTGTGGAAGTCGTGAGGCAGTAAAGAAAGTAAAGACCGAAGCTGTCTGTCACTGTGAAGTCAACGAAAATGCAAACATTTTTTTTTGCCTCCTTTTCTTTCACCAAAATTGAAGTTGAATTATTTTTACTTTATGGTCTTGCCAGAATTTTCAGTTTCATGAACTCGTGCATGCTCTACAATCTGCATCTTTCGATTATAGCTCACCTATTATAAACATTTGACTTATTTTGCACTTCGCTATAAGCTACACGATCCTTGGGCAATCCCCCCAGTACGTGCCAGTAGATCACAAGGATCTACATCTAAAAGGTAAACCCACGTTCTCTTTAAAGACCTTGCTAGGTCGCAAGTACCAGAAAGAGATGTGAGCTGTAGTTGTTTGTTCCTGAAAAAACAAAAAAAACTTATATTTGTTAGTAGGCGATTAACGTTACTAGCACATCAGTGCCTTCAATTATACTAACAGCCGAAATAACCCTATACTGGGTAAATTGCGCTCGGAGATGCTTTATTTGTCGCGATTTACCTACTGATCGGCCGAGACAAAGAAAACACAGTCACAGGACCCGCTACACCTTACACAACCTCCGATGTTGATTCCGTTGAAGAAAGCTACCGCTTAAGAAAGAAAAAAAGAAAATCAGGAGTGATGTACCAACCCGTCATACGACCGACCAAAAGTTTATAGAAACAATGCTCACGATTTGTCTGCACCTAAACACCACTGTTCAGTGTTCAGTAACTGTCGTCATATCGCTGACCCGGAAGCGAGCAAATTTATCCGCCAAATGGCGGTTTGGGTCATCCGTGACCTGGTGAAATGCGATGTTTTCCAGCGTGTGCATGCGTGGGATCAGGAACAGCTAACGGTCATTGCGGCTGCAGTACATGGGCAGCAGCGATAATGCGGCCTGCAGGGTCCTTCAAACGACTTTGTAGTAACATATTTGTGCACGTTAAAAAAATATCAGGTGGTCAACAGTTACGCAGGAGCTATCCGCGGCACGACGTCGGTTACATCCCCGGGGTCGATTTGGAATGCTATACTCGATTCGGTTGGTCATTTCACTATTTAGTCTCGGACGTGTTGTGGCCGCATACTGAATTTGCATCGCACCATGAAATATGTGCTTGTCACATGTACGTACGTTTGACTGCTGAAAAGCCAGAGTGCAGAGAACATGTGAGAAGGGGACGCAAGCACCACCACCACCACCAACAACAACAACAAAAACAACAACAACAACAACAAAAAAAAAACGACGACGACGACGACGCCGACGCCATCTTCAACCCGCGGAGGTTTTATATGCCAGCGAAGCTTTATAGCAAGAATATTTTTAGCATAGACACCGCTTTTGCTATCATTTACCCGTCTCGTAGAATCCGTCCTGTCGGAGATACCCTCACTGAGGAGCTCCTCTGGGCTTTCGTTTTGACGCATTCGTGAATCTGCCACCATCCGTCGCCTTACGTGCACATGATTTCAGACGAAGTAGTCCTGTTGCTTCAAGGAGACTTCCCAGGCATCGTTATTTACCTTGCAATGCTGCACTTTTGCTTGAAAAATGGTGTTACGTGCAGTGACTCCCATAAGCAATCCCGAAATGCACGCGGTATTCCTTCGGAACACTACTTTCGTGCGCATTGAACGAAGCAACGCGTGCGCTGTACAAAAACAAAAAAAGGAAAAGAAAAACAGTTCTGTTACGCGCTGGTGATATTTGTGCACGCGCTTGATTTAATGACGCTTAGTGTTGTTACGGTAGTCTTTGTTGTCTACAGTGATTTTATATCCTTTTCTCTGTCTACTTTCTCTTCTTCTTCTTTGTGATGGAGGTGGCGCTATTCCCGCATTTCTTTAGTATGCCCGTTGCTATATACATGAGAACTGGCTAGAGATTTCCTCTGTTATTTCCTTTTTTGTCACCGGTACATTACGTGCCCCAAAGTGCTCTGTCTTCTCTTGGAGTACTCGGATCTTGGTTTAATTTACTTGACGTTCCATTTGCCACCTCGTTCTACTAGAAGATGTCTCATTTGCGAGAGTAACCGGCCTACCGCAAATTTATTGTGTGGCTTTCCATGAAAAAAATCATGAGCCATTCCACTGTGTGAAGGTGGTTGACCAGTGAAGCTGATTAGCACCCGACATGGAGGTGACACATAATTTTGAACAAAGGTACGGACCAATTTATTGTCTTGATGAGTGGTCATCGTGACGAAAAGGTACGCACACTCATTTATTGTTTTGATCGGTGGTCATTATTTCACTCGCAACTGTAATCACATTCTTTGATAATGTCAAATCGATGCACGTACGCCGCTGGGTGGTCGGTTGGGCCGGATTGGTGTGGCATCTCAAGGGATATGTCTGCAACATGGAACCCGTAAACCATTGCCTTTTCGGTGCCGACGCATGCACATTGAAATCACCGACAACAACAGGGGCAGTGTCATTGCAGCTAATTGACGCAAAGTGAGTAGTCATGAACCTTACGGAACTATGAGTCATTAGTAGTAGTAGTATTAGTAGAAAACTTTATTTGTTATTTTGCAGTGAAGTCCCAGAAGGTGGTGCAATCAGTCCAGAGCCCCATTTGCTGCTGCTATCCGGCTGGCCTGGTCAATCAAGTATCGCTGGTTGTCCAACGCTGTGCTGGAAAGAGCGGCTTCCCACTGGGATGGGGAGGCGTTGGGTATTCTAGGAAGGCCGGGTGGTTTGGAGCATTCCCACGTAGAATGCATAAGAGTTGGGTGTCCTCCACAGAAAGGGCATTTGTCGCGATATTGGGTAGGGTAAAAAGTGTGGCGGAGAGCAACGCTGGGGAACGTATTAGTTTGGAGCTGGCGCCAAGCGGCTGCATCTGCACGGTTTAGTTTCGCCTGCGGTGGAGGAAACGTTCTACGCGATAGTCTGTAGCGTTGTAGTATATGCGTTTATGTAAGTGTTATCTTTTCCACCTTGTCTGGCTTGGACTGGCCTTCCACCGGCGCCCAGGGGTTGAGGCCTCAGGCTTTTGCATGAACGTGATCATTGCCAGTGAGAGACGCATGCAAACTAGATGGACTAGTGGGATATGTTGGTTCTTGTGTAGCAATTTATGAGCCATCGGAGAAATCCGGCGTTGTGTGTAGTTTCGACATGCTTGCTGGGAATCTGTAAGAATATATGTTATGTTAGCGGGGGGTTGAGCGCTGATGGCGAGAGTTCTCGCACATTCTTCCGCTTCCGTGCAGTAGTCGGTGCGTATTGTGGCTGATAATGCTGTTTCAGCCCTCCAGTCGGCCACCGCTACCACTTTGGATGTAATGTCGGTGCAGCACGCGGCGTGTGTGTAGAAGGTGTCGTTGCCGTATGCTTGGTGCAGTGCCATTGCACGTGTTCGGGGTGCGTATTCCGAGGTATGGGGGCACTGTAATGTTTTCTCGATGTTTGGTGCGACTGACAGGGGCTCGCGTGAGGCAAACTCTGATGTTGGGTATCGTAACTGTCTGAGTACGTGCCTTCCAGTCGATGTACGTTTCAGTCGTTCCATCTGATTGATTTTCTGAGCTTCGATTAATTCGGCGATGGTGTTGGGCAAACCAAGCTGTAATAGTCTGACTGTTGAGGTGTATATAGGAAGACCTGACGCCGTTTTAACCGATGTGCGTATGAGGATGTCTTGCTAGTTTGTTTGTTTTTGGGTGAGTCGGTGGTAAGGTGCCTGATAGGTAGTGCGGCTTACGATTAAGGTGTGTATCATGCACATGACGTCGAATTCTTTTAGGCCGCGGTGGTGGTTGGTGACCCTACTGATCATGTGGACTACCTGATTAATTTGTTTCTTCGTCAGCGTCAGGGTATATGTCGCCTTCGCGTTGGCTTGGATGCGAAGTCCTAGTAACCGTAATTTGTTTACTTTATTTCCAGGTTCACCCTCCATAGTCACCGTGATGTCAGGCGGTAGGTGATGTTTCCTTTGGAGTTTTTTTTTTTACTAAAAGCAGTTCTGACTTTTAAACTGCGCATATAAGTCCTCCTGTTGGTGCATATTTCTGGGTGACATTCGCTGCTGCTTGCAGTCCGTCCTGTATTTCAACATCTAAGCCACTGGTGGCCCAGATCGTGATGTCATCAGCATAAAGTCATACCTGATTCCTGGTATGGCATCCAGTAGTAGAGCTAGTCTGCTCATAGCTATGATTGCATTTTTTGCTTGCTTTTGCTTGCTGCGCAGAGAATAAGTTTTTTTTAGGACGACGGCAACCACTGTGTCACGAGGCGTGAAATCAAAGAAAGCATGAAGCGCTCAGTCAATGAGTGAACTGCATTTCAGTGCCGAAGGAGAAAAGAAGAAGGGAAGGTGAATATGGGGGAGATGTTTTGAGACAACAACAACAACAACAACATCAACAACAACGGAGAAGAGGAAACCAACGGGGAGGAATGAGTTCGCCAGTGCTCCGGGCGCAGGAGGGAAGTCGTCGGTCGTCAGGCCCGTGCTTCGTGCCCCCTACTGGACCAGGACGTCCTTGCGGACACGTGGTTCTGATCGCACGCAGGAGGGTGCCGATCGGCATGGAAGAAACGAAGCCCGTGCACCGGTAGCAGAGGTGAAGCCATTGGTGTTGGTGTCCGGTGTCGAGACCTCTACTATGCCAAGGATACCTGCCCATGTTCCCAACGTCACAACCGAACTTCATCCTGTATCATTGGATCCTTGGTGCTCGCCTGTGGGCGACCATGATTTTTGTTCGACGGTTTCTAGCTTCACCACCACTACTCCACTCCAAGTTCCGCCTCCGTCGCCCGCTCTAGCTTATCTCGCAGCTCCAATACAGACCATGAAACTGTAGGCCCCTTCGGACTGATATTTTCCTTGCAGACTTCCGTTTCTTTTGTGTGTGTGTATGTTTGATTAGATTGTGGTTTCGTTTTCTCTTTGGGCTGTATTTTCTTGAATGAATGGCTTGTTGTGTGCTAACGAACTACACCTAAATTCATGCGCTGAGGCGGTGCCTCAGCTGCGATTATATTTATTGAAACAACCTCATCGCAGACTCTTCCCTGCGCGAGCCCTGCCGTGCTGAATGAAGAAGTGAATTCCTCTTCTTTCCGCGTATTGCTTGTCCTTTAAGCATACCAACTTTTTTTGCATGCTCGTCCATCTTTTTTGTTCACGCCCTGGTCATCATTTAGTGTCATTCTTCCTCAAATCGTCCCTACCACACCGCCGGGCGAAGAACACGTTCTCGGTGCCCGACGTGATCGCCTTCGACGCCTGTTTCTCGTATTTCCACCTCGTGTCTTGTGTGGTCCAACCGGACGTTATTCTGGTTAACCTACCTGCCTTCTACTGAACTCTTTCCCCCCCCTCCTCCTCCACCTCGTGTCGGTTCATTCTGAGCATATATGCAGTCATTTGTTATTGTTATTCTCGTAACCTTTTCCTTTCTCCGCTTACAACTGTTTCTATATTGGCGGGTGTATATCTGTCCGTTGGCATCGTTCAAATTTTGTTGTCGTATCTTCCACTGTACCTGCGTAACGCCATCTGAAGCCGCATTTCTTTCTGTGTAGTTTATTGCGCCACTGCTATCGCGTGCGGCGGTGACGTATTCATTGAGTGAAATTCATCGAATTTTCAGCGCGTGCTCCAGTATACCGTGACGCGCCGCCTTCTGTGGAAAGACAAACTGTCTCGCGCGACCTGCGTATCCGATACATTCCGAGTGTTATGTGGACGTCACCCGGTTGAACACTTTCACAGATTCTTGCATGTTGCGAAGTAAATGCGGAAACGTAAGAATGCCTTCCATTTGTAAGGCACTAAAGAGCATATTAGGTTTACCTACGCAGTGGTCATTGCTTCTTCTCTCTTCGACGTTTAGAAATAACTGAGCATCTAAACCGAGATGATGTGACCAGCCTTGTCCAGAAGGCCTTAATGGGAAAAAACATTTTGGTTATGCTTGAAGGTCAGTGCTCGAGCTGGTCGGTGGACAATTTTACCTACTTCGTGTGAACGCTTCTGCTCTCAACCAAAGCCGTCTATGAAGCCAGTGGTACATATCGAATATCTGAAAAACCGAACTGGCTTTTCTTACGGAAGGGAGTGGCTACTGCGACTTCTTTCTTTCTGCCCACGACGCTGCGTATTCAAGCTCGAGAGCGCGAAGTTTCGTTGACACAACGTGCATGCCATTGGTCATCACTCACCTGTAAAAGGCTTAGTGCTATTGCAAATTCGCAGTGGGTTTGGTGGGGCAGATATCAACGCGGTGAACTTAATCCACTTCTAGCCTGGTCGTCTGACTTTGTACGTTCCCGTCTGAGTAGTCCTGTAGACTCGAGCTTCGTTGTTGGCTCAATTGAAAACGAATTGAAACAGACACTCGTATGTTCAGGCAACTGATACTGAATGACCTTACTGGCTTAGTTAATTTCAGCTGTCCGCACTTGACCCCGAACAACTTTTATTAACATGCGCTGGGTGTATTTAGAAGAAAAAATAATATGAACAGAGAAGACATGGATATTAACCAGAACATTGTCTGGTTGGCTATACTACGCTGGGCTTCTGCAAGTGCCTTTGAATGCGTTGTGCTGTCTGTGCAAATGCGCGCATTCCCGCCTTCCTTGCCTCTTTTCTTTCTGTATTGCCTTGTTCCATTTCCTAACATCTATTTAAATAATATGGTACATGTACCCTGCGAATCAGATATATTGGTGACCCCCCCCCCCCCAGAAAAAAAGAAAGAAGCCTGAGATTCAAATGGGGGCATATAGGCATATCGCACCAAGCATCTAGTGTGAAACAAAGCTAAACGGGCTGTGTGAGTGCGAGTCGAGATTCCGCGGAGCGTTCTTTACACGGCGCATCCCCTGAATAGCCGCTCTGATATCTTCAATCTCGATCGAACGACTCTAGGAAACCCAGATGACGGCTCGTTGAAGGGTAAATAAAGGGTCGTCCTTTGTATAAATATTCTCGTGTACACGACGTCCGTAGCGTGGCGTCTATCTGAAAAAGGCGATTATGTTGATTCAGCGCTCTTCCTTTGAGTCGCTTTACTTGTCCAATTACCTCGTCTCGCCTTGGCAGCCCAGCCACCATGCAACGGCCAACTGGAGGCGCGAGGATTGAGAAGTGTAAGTGAGGCGGAAGGAAGGGCTATTGTCATCAGGCTTGCTTCTGATAACCCTTCTACGGGGGTTGCATTTGTCTAATAGGTAATCTTGCGTATACTGTACCAGCTCATTCTTTTTCAGTACGAACGTATTTTTCTTTTTTATGTCGCCTGTGATAGACATGGGGCATAAAGGTTATAAACAGGTATAAGCTGCATCAGAAAGGCTGGCGGACGTTTCGATAGGAGGAGGACCTATCTTTCTCAGAGGCGGCCTCGTCACCCTCGGCAGGATAGGTTAACGGGTTATTGAAGTGACGTCACGTGGGGTCATTGTCGGTGGCGGCTGGCTATGAAGGGAGAGACTGAAAAGAAAACGAGCGCTGTCGTTTGACGTCTTTAGGCGTGGTTTCTAAGTCGAGGGGACAAAAGGGGGAGAGTGGAAATGCGGCAGAAAAAAATAATAAAAAGAAAGAGAAAAAAAGAAAGAGATAGATAGATAGATAGATAGATAGATAGATAGATAGATAGATAGATAGATAGATAGATAGATAGATAGAGAGAGAGAGAGAGAGAGAGAGAGCACGCAAGGGCGTTGGGGGAGCGAGAGGTTAGGGTGTCTTAGAAAGTGTCGTAGGTGGCGTGCGTTTGTGGTTTTGGAAGAGCTGGTCAGCCGGTGAGTGTGCGAATAACAACAACAAAAAAGAACATGAGTATAAAGAATGGCTTGAGTAGCGTAGCAGCAATGCGTCGGGCAATTTTCAAGGTGTTAAGATGGCGACACGGTGTCTGGGGGCAATGTATAGGGTAGTTGGAAGGCAGCAGCTTGGTCATTCAAGGGATGTTAGCCTCGGTAGTTCGGCGTAGGCGTCGCCGCAGCGCTATACAGAAGTGGCGCAACCCTGTGTGGTCCAGGCACCGTAAAAGGTGTCCTGGCGTCTGGCGCTAAGGAGTGAGTCGGTGTGGGTCTTTAAAAGAAAGGAAAAGAAAGGGGGAAAAAAACCCGAAGGAAAGAAAATAAAACGGAAGAAAAAATAGGAGGGTGAGAGTGGGAAAAAAAAGGGAGGGGGCAGATGTACATCGGAAAGGGGCTCGTATGGTAGATATATGGATAAAAGCGTGGAAGAGAATAATAAATTGAGTCTTAGGCGAGAGGCAGGGAAGGAAGAACTGGAAATGGACGATTTGTTGAGATTGAGGATCGTGATTAGCTGATGGCATAACCTATTTTGTGCCTTTGTTAATGATATGAGAGCTTCAGTTTCGAGTTAGGACTTTTAGCTATCCTACTTGGCACGTGCCTAATTGATCCCCGTCGGGTGTAAGCATTTAAACTTGTGTGTGAGGTATCATTCTGTATATTTCCTCTCGCGAGGGGAACGGAAATTTGTTTGTAGTATATAGAGCCTTGTAGAATATATGGTCATGTTCGTTTAAATGGCTGGCTATAGGTTTAAGTAAATTGTGTTTTGTATCTGCGCGATGACCGTTGAGTCTTGTCTGAATTTGTTGTCCAGTCTCACATATCTATTGTATGTTACAAGTGGCATATTCTAGACAGTGAACTCGTTGCCTGACGTATACGTGAGACTCGAAGTTACCGTGTGAAGGTAATCTGACGCTGCACTTTTTACTGCAGTAGTTGGTTGAACATGTTTGCATGTAGAGCATCTGAGATGGCCATAGGGACCGGATGTTGGCTTCGTCTTTGTCCTTAGTTTGGAATGTACGAGAATGTCCTTGAAATTAGTGTTGCGGCTGTAGGCTACTCTGGTTTCTGGCTGCTGGTGAGAATTCGGTAGTATTTGCCGAGAGAATTGTTTATGTTTGGGAGTGCGCTTGAGAATGTAGTAGTAAGAAGAGGCAATCTTGTTTTTGTGATCATAGGGCGGTGTTTAAGGACCTTTGCTCGATCAAGTTTGATTGCATCGGAGTAGACATTCTGAAGGGCAGTGTGCGGGTGGTTCCTGTTCGATAGGGTTTCAAGGTGATCGAGTCAATCTATGTGGTCATGGTATGCCACGCAAATGCGGCGTAGTCGTGCGGCTTCACCTTTAAAGATGCCTTGCTTGCAATGTCCTGGAAGGGGCCTGGAAATTCTAGGTACTGTTGTTTATCAATATGTTTTTTTTTATAGAGCGTTGTCTTTAGTGTCCCATTGTCAATATATATTGTTATGTCCGGAAAAGTTATGCGCTCAGTTGAAGATACTGACGGGAATTTTTTCGTTCGGTGAAAACAATTTAGGACCGTTACAAAATGATCTAGACTGTCTTGACCATGTCCCCATACTATAAATATGTCGTCTATGTATCGTAGGTATGTGTGGGGCTTACCTGTGCAGCAAGGTAGGAAATCTGTTTCTAAAGTCCCCATAAACATGTTCGCGTAGGTTGGTGCAAAAGGTGCACCCATGCTTGTCCCATGTATTTGTAGACAGTAATTTTCCTCAAATTCGAAGTAGTTATATGGTAGAATTAATTCAAGAAGAGACAAGTAGGCTTCAATAGAGTATTGTGCATCGTGTTTGGACAGCGTTTCTTTCATCGAAGATAAACCATCAGGGATTGGAAGAGCCGCGACGTCTAGTGTTGCGAGAATTATGTTTTGCGGTAGTCTGCCTTTAGTATTAATGTCTTCAATAAATATTTTCTTTATTTATTCAAGTACCCTAAAGCTCCATACGGGCATTACATAGGAATGTTACGATAAATCAGCGATAGTTATACAGTACACGCATTCAAACAGATAATGCATGTTAAAATAAAAACAATTCTGATATGGTTATAGCTTCTTTTCACGAGTATATATAGTAGTACACCTGCATGAGGAGTCAGGATGTCCAGTTAGCTAAATAGATTCACTGATTAACTCTTTATTTATACATTTTAGAGCATGCGTTTTACTGGCAGAATTGAACCCGAGCATTATTGAAGTCATGTTTGCTGAAGAAATTGTGAGACTGTCACAATTTTTCTGTGTGTTTTGCATTGGACATGAAATAATTAAAATTCTTCCTCTTCTTTACATAAATCCGGCCTTAAAGTGTGCGACGATGTACATCGGCGTTCGAGTATATGATTTCCCAAAAAACGTACACTAATCAGTTTGAGATTAGCGTAACTGTAACGCTAATGCATTGCTTTAGTGAAACGTATGGATGGATATCTCAAAAGTCGCATTAGAGTTAGGATTTCTGATAAACAGACATCACGACTTCTGCTCCACTAATTTCGCAATTGCAACATGCGTCCTGAATGTAACAATTAGGAAGTTTAGTATTGAATGTTCCTCATTAGCCACGTGGACATTGCGCGCAACTAGCATCCGTCTGCTCATATAATCCACCTAACAGGGTGAAACCCGCTCTTTGCTCCATTCTATTAAATATAGGAGTTGGCAATAAAAGCAGAATTTGAAAGCGACAGCAAAGTAATAGCCAATTACGCGAAGTAGGGTTTATACTTTTGATTGGCCGCGTAAATTGCCGTAAGAATTCGGTTACTAATTATGATAACAAGCATAGTGTCACTCGCGCACAGGCAAACATGAACACATGTCACTCGTTGACCGCAAACACTCGCTGCCAAAATGCTGACGTGACGAAGAGCGGGGAACAAAAGCTTGGTGTTGCCGTTCGCTTCACCGCGTCTCCGAAACGTGAGACTACGCGACCGCGAACGCTAGACGCGGGGCAAGACAGCGCGCATGAAGCCACTAGCCATCTCGGCTCGCCATGAACTTTTGCACCCGCCTTGACCTCCGACATACGGCCCGCGTATGCGCTCTACCGCGCGTGTATGGTCGTGCGCAGGCATGGCAGGGCTAGAGGAATAGACATGCGCTCGCCCCCCTTTGTGCGCGCTTGACCAAGTGATCTCCAAAATTGGGTCCGCGAGAAAACGGCGCGCGCATCAACCACCCTTCTTCTCGACTCTCCCTTCGCACGCTTTCCCTCGCATCCGCAGTATACGGCGCGCGATGGGATCTGATGGCGCTTGGTGTCATACAGAACATCACAGTGACGGAGAAAATTAGCCTGTAGTGAATTTGTTTGAATGCACGCTCACACACTCACGCGCGGTACATACCAACGAGTGTGTTCATATCCACACTTTATCACATCACATGGGAGTGCAATACGAATGAGGCATTCCCCAAAATAGAAAATCCGAGTGCATAGCAGTGGGAGAGCGTGCTCTCCAGCGGCAACCCTAGCCTCCAACGGAGGCTGGTGGATAATGCCCGACGAGCAGCCACGCTCAGCGGTGCCCCGGGAATAGGGGCGCCAACCATGCAGGCCGGAGATTGTCATCAACCAACAGAAGATGAAGACATACTGCCTGACCGCTGAATTACTATTGTTAGAGCAATAAAGTTTACTTCCTCCTCCTCCTCATTGAGCAACTTATGGAACATTAATTTGGCGAACGTTTATAGGCATGAGGTAAAAAGGATGCTAGACATGCCAAAACCAGAGCTTCAGCGCGGGTGTACTGCCTTAACAGACATGAATTTTTCGAATGACTGGGAGCAGAAACAGTCTCATACGCATGCGTTTTGAAGCTCGGCCGGATATGGTCGAGGTGTGCAAACGAAAACTAATGAAGAAGCATCATTTTGCGCGTTCGCCTGAAGGAGAGAGAGACAGACAGAAGGAAGCGGAAAGACAGGGAGGTTAACCAAAACACTAAATCAGGTTAGATCTTTTTCACTGGGGAACAGGCGAGTGGTGCGTAGAAAAAAGATAAGAACAAAGTAGAGGGAGAGATATAGATACAACATTAGCGGAAAAAGAAGCAGTCGCGTTTCCTTCCCTTTTTTGTTTCTGTCTGCGATAGTATGTACAGTGGTTAGCGTCGAGGAGTATCGGTGATGCGAATATCTTGTACAGCCGCCCTGATTTTTAATAATATAGCGCGAGCGTCGACTGAACTGCTGGTGAGCGCCTTATAACGGCGATAAGCGTGCAACAAGGCGAGAGTTCGCGCACGAGCCTTGTTGCCTTGTTGCACTCTCCTTGTTGCACGCTCTTGTTGCACGCTTATCGCCGTTATAAGGCGCTCACCAGCAGTTCAGTCGACGCTCGCGCTATATTATTAAAAATCAGGGCGGCTGTACATCCCGCATTCTGGCTTTGTCAGTCGCAAAAGGAAGTGCACAAAAAGAAGGAGTAAGTTGCAAGGTCTCGTACAACTTGTGCCGGCAATGTACTCTGTGCGGCAATAAAGATATTCGCAGCCCACGGTGTAGACATTTGGGCATGTTGGTATGATATATTGTTTTTTTTTGTGTGTAGCTCAATCAGTCCAAGGACGCAGAGTAGCGCCGTGTGTGTGTGTGTTGTTCCTACTCAGCGTCTTGGTACTGGTTGCGCTACACTGAAAAAAATTGTGTCCCACGTGATTTCTGGTAGATGGGACAACGTTTCCCTGAAGTTGGGACGTGCTCACATGCAGAATGTTTCCCACTCTTGGTTTACTACTGATGACTAATGCAGCGAACGTCAGTGAAGGCTCTTTGGCTCGGATTCCTAGGGAGGGATTATGTGGATCTGTCCATATAAAATGAGTGCTTGATGCCTCGTGGCGCAAATATCTTGTGACATGCTAATGCTTTCAATGCGCTAGCTGCCTACGTTTAGCATCACTGCTGATTTCGTTGCCACCATCACAGGCGCCATCGGAGTGCATGCCATGGCACCTCCTACAAAACACGAGAATAAAAACTTCAGAGTGGTTGCATTCGTGGAGAAAACAGTCGCACAAAATAATGCCGTGAGGCACGAAACGCTTGTCGAAGCAGATTATCACACTACAGAGTAGCCTCCGTTTGTGCAACAAACACGAAAATCACACACTGAAGCTTCAGTGATCTCTTCGATCAACGTCTACTGCAAGATCTTCACTGACATTTGCGCTGCTTTGATTCATCGTATAAATGCAGGTTAAGAAGCGAAAAGCGGAAGTGATCGCACTTTCTGTGAACTGGCTTGCAAGTATTCCCCAGTGCGAAAGCATCTAGGAGTTCAAACACGGGAAAGAGAAACACTGGGAAGGGAATAAGAAGCACGTCGCAAGGGCGAAGCTCATGTACGCCGACGAACTCATCGTCTCTTCCGAGAACCCTCCACGATCTTTTCTCACGCTACTTGGGGCATTGCCTCGTCGTCAGCGCGACGCCGGCTGATGTTGTACACGCTCTTCAGCGCTTCTTTCCGTGAAAGGCGAGGCAAACTTGATAAACGAAGGAGAGCGTCGTGAGATTTTCACATAGGGATGGTCGTTTCGCCCTCTTGTGTTTCTTTGTTTAGCTTCCTTTTGGATTCGCTGTTTCTTTACATGCTTTGCTAGCGCCTTTATGCACGCTTCTACCGGCGCGTTGCGGAGAAAACGTTGTGCGTCATTCACTTGATTAGCGGAGTGTTTTGTGATTAGTACCAAGTTTGTGATCAGTACGTAAGAGGCATCGAAGCGAGCAACTGCAGATGTTGTTACGTTAAAGAAGGTGCGTTTGTTCCCGTAGACGACAATACTTCCGATTTCGGCGCCTACGACGCGCCAAACGCAGTTCTCCTCCGAGAACCACAATACGCCCAGCCAACAGACCCGTCGCCGCACCCCACGGTATGCGTTACGTAGCAGATCGAAGTTTACAAACATAGGCCCTGGACGTATAGCCCGCTAAATCTAGCGGGCAAGAAACGCATTGACCCCTATATCGAACAGCAGGAGTGTGTTTAAAATATAAGCCCGCAGATTTTCAACACTTTTCCTCTGTTCATAACGACAATTTTACAGGTCAAGATTGCCGTAATTAGTTATACGAGAAATTTCATGCAATGATCTCAAGGTACAACACGCATGTCTTTTACCACAAAACTTAAAAAATATGTGTTCCGGCGCAGCAGACTGATGAGTACGTGACCGGAAGTTTCTTGGGGCCGCTCTCTCGCTCTGTTATCGCTCGAGTGAAACTGTTTATAGCGTACGCACCGCGTTTGCTTTGTGCACGACAGGGCTTAGTGCGCGCTCGCGCTCATATGCTCCAGTCTGTCCGTGCTACATGGTGCGGACCGGCTTTGTCCTGCACCAACTTGACCAATGGATAGAACCCGCATCTAACTCGCGCATTTTGAACAGCTGTGAATAGCTCACTACAAAGCGAATTCTGCCAAAGCGCCTAACCATGTGCGCGCTGGCAAGCGTGCGTGTCGTCTGTCTATAAGTTGCGCGTGGTTTGAGGCCAGTGGAGTGTTGAAAACTAGCCGAAATTAGCGAGACCCGACGGCTATGACACCGATAAGCAGTGTGGCCGAAGCTTAATTCCTAGATGGGCGGCCGCGGCCGAGCGTGAGCAGACGATAGTCGGCTTCTTCCGGAAGAACGTAATTATTATCGGACTTCGAAAGCATATCTTCGCTTAGTTCAGCCTCTTTTTATTAATTAAACTGCGTCAATGAATATACATTGTAAAGGTAGGAAGAAGCGCACTGATCCAAACACCCTTTTTGATTGACGTTAGCTATTGACCAATGGCAGCAGGGTATGGGAATCTGCTATATTACGAAACATTCTGAGTCATTCCACTCAGTGAAGGTGGATGAGCAGCGAAGCTGTGTAGCACATGACCAAGAGGTGACACAAGGTTTTGAACAAAGAAACGTGCGAGGACATTTATTGTTTTGAGCCGTGGTCGTCGTGACGAAAAGTAAACGCACACATTTATTTTTACACATCCGCGTTCGTTCGTGTTAATCATGTGTTATATACATTCGTGTTTTAATGTGGCGATATATTGAGGCAAAGAATTTGACACCGAAATCAACGCACCGACTGGCAGTAGGACAGTGCCGTCAGCGCCTTTGGCAGAGGGAGGGGCGGTATGGGAACGCTGGCATGATGAGCGGCAACGGAGCCAGCTGAAGAAGACAACGACGACGACAAACGAGCTGGCAGTGTCACGAGTCATTGCTGATGATGACAGAGTTAAAGCGAAAGCTTTACTAACCTAGTCAAGCCGAGTTTCGCTGTCGCCAGCAATTTCACCTTCATTTGAGCGCAGAGGCGCCGTAGCCTTGTCAACGCACCCACCATGTGACTCGCCGCGCCGAGTACCGCCGCCGCCGCCGGCTTGGCGAAAGTGCTCTCCGCAGCTTAAAGGGACTTTACCGCAGCTGGGTCGCCGCCTGACCACGTGACTCGCCGCGTGCCTGGCTAAGAAGAGCGCCGCGCTCGCCTAGTCAGTGCGAGCTCGGCCATGGATGAGAGTGAGGCCGGGTCGTCTTCCCTGAGCGTTGCGCGGGAGCGGAAGGCTTTGAGTCGCCGTCGCCAAGCGGCGTCTGATCACACCGCGGATACCGCCCGGTGAACTACTTCACTGGAGAGAGTCCGGAATGCAACAGGCGTCGCACCGTCGACATCAATAATGCAGCGTCCGCGTTCGCGCCCTGTCCGTTCCTGCTTCGACGCTGCGCGTCTTCGTGGCGTCTCTTTACATGTTTAGCACTTGTGCTTCCCCTGTGGTACAAGAGCCGTCGCACCGTCGAACGATGTGTGTCTACCCAAGCCTAATGACAGGCATGTCTAGCTACCAACCTATTCACAGCCGTCATACCTGGCTTAACGAACCTAAGTATAATAATTACAGCTAAATCAAAGGTTAACCAAGTGAAACCAAGACTTAGGGAGGCTATACCAAGCTTTTTCTTTGCATATCCATGGTTAGCTGAGCTAACCCGCAGCCAATGTTGTTGCTTATAGATTTGTTGACGGACGCGAAGAGTGCAGGGAACCGTAGCCACCAACAGTTTCGCTTTGTTAAAGCGTGCCGAAAAGAGTGAGGAGCAGGCTTCTGTTTAAAATACAGCGCTAGAAAAGAGGTGGCTTCGCGCTCCGCTTTCGAGCTCCAAGCGCCGCGCATAACTGCAAAATTTGGCTGAGATGTCCACAGCAGCGCACGCTATCCGTGGACTGTGTTTTTTTTTTTTTTTCACCAAGCCTGAATTGTAGTTCAGGAGCCCTTTAACGTTCGCTCAATGTGCGGTACACGGGCGTTTTGCATTTCGCCTCCATCAAGATGCGGCCGTCTGGGCCAAGCTTTGATCCCGCGTCCTCGGGCTTAGCAGCGTAACGGCAAATCCACTATGCCACGAAGGCGGGTACTCTCCCCCTCTCTCTCTATTCCCTTTTTTATCTTTCTGCCGCCCCTTCTCCCGTTCTCAAGGGTAGGTTAACAAATCGTGCTTTCTTTTCTGGTTATCGTCCCTGTAATTCTCCTTTCTTTTGACCCTTTCTATATATTTCTCACGGCAGCTACGTGCCTCACGGGCTGAATTTACCTCCACACGTGGAGGCAAAGTATATCCTATAGCCTTGTTAGCATGTAAATTACAATTTTTTGCGTGTAATTAGTGTGACCAGCCATCGGGACTCGCATGACTGTTGTGCGCGAGGCCGACGTGGCAGTGGCTACTGTTTTGCAGTGGGCATCAGCTTGCTACAGCTTGCTTGGTCCCGCGATGTTTCTCTCTCTCTCTCTTTCTCATTTCGTTCTTTCTGGTGGTTTCACGGCTTCGTGGCTCTAAATGAGGCGCCGCTGAATGGATTCCAAGTCATCTTCAAAGCCCGCTGTCTTTAATCTTCGTTCCGCGGATGAGTCTCTTGAAAAGATCACTTGACTCATGAACAAAATTAAATGTTTCCCGCCGGTATTTCGAGAACGCTCGGTGCTGCCCAGCGAGAGCGCTGAAAGCATCCACATGCATATCCACACGATGCGTGTTCGCGAAACGACGAGCGGAAAATAATTATGAGTAAGTCCTTTGAATTTTTTTTCCTGTCCTTTCTTTGCCAACTATTGTTTGGCTAAGCGAAAAGCAGTAGCCGACATCACCCACGATGCCAATCTTTCCCAGTTACGTTTAACGAAAAAAGAAACACAAAGAAGGATAAAAGTGAAGGCATATTACAGTTTTGTGAATGGCTTGCGGAGAGAGAGAGAGAGAGAGAGAGAGAGAAAGTTAAAGGAGAGAAATCAGAACCAACCAGACGCGCATCTGGTTTGCTGCCTGCTCCACGCTGTGAAGAAGGTGGTGTCAGGGGATAAGAAAAAAAGAAATGGAGCTGTGAAAGCATTAACGGTGTCGCTTCTCCTGGAGGTACACTTCGAAACTGCAGCCGCTCGCTCAGGTCTGCCGACTTCACGAGTTGCAGTAACTCACGTATCGCTTTCTGAGCTTTTGAGGCATGTGGCCACGGTCCGGCGACGCGGATCGAGTGACTAGCTAAAAAATTGTCCACGCGGGAAGAAGTTACTGCTGGGAAAACAAATATACACAGGGTCTAAATAAACAGCCTTAGGAACCCAAGACAAGGTCTCTTCGAGTGTTAGTAAGGTGAAAGCCTTGTATGTCTCATCGGTCAGTCGACCTTGAGCGAAAACGCGTCGACGACACGAAGGAAGGAAGGAAGGAAAAAGTGGAGAAGGAAGGCAGGGAGGTTAACCAGTTTTGCCTAACCGGTTTGCTACCCTACACATGGGAGCGGGATGGGGGGGATGAAAGATGGGGAGAAGAGATAGAGGGCACATAACACGGCACACACATCGTTGGTTACAGTCTGTCACTCTTGTGCGGTACGTGACATCACTGTCACAGCCGCTTGTCCAAGCCCGTATCCTTTATAAACCGAAGTAGTCCCTTCGTCGCCTTCAGCTGCGATGACTTCAGTCGGCGATATGTGAAAATGGTTGCAACTGACAATGGTCTATTGTCAAGGTGCGCTAGAACGGACGCCATGGACTGTCTCTGAACATTATATTCAGGACAGTCGCACAGAATGTGTTCCAGCGTCTCCTCGCAAAGACAGGCATTGCAGAAAGATACAAAAAGGCTACGAACCCTCGACCTTTGGCGGGAGTAGAACCCACACCATTGGTGTTAACGAAGGCAGAGCTAATTCAGGCACAGTTGATTAAGTTAAGGCGCTCGAACACATTACATTTGCTGGGAGTCGAACCCACGACCTTTGTTCAGAGTCGTACCCAGAACCATTGGTGTTAATGTAGGCGAAGTTAATTCATTCACAGTTAATTAAGATAGAGTTAATTAAAGCACTCGAACTCACGACCATGGATGGGAATCGAACTCTCGACCTTTGGAAGTAAGAGGATGACTAAGCAAAGTACGCAAAGCGATTTAAGGGGGGTGACTAAGCGCATTAAAAGGATGAGTAAGCGTATTAAGAGGCTGAGTAATCGAATTAAGAGGGATATCTAAGCGAAGTAAGTCTAAGCGAATTACGGGTGATGTGTACATCATGTGTCCGTCTTTAATGCATCGGCATTTGGGCTTTCGCCTTCAGGTCGTCTTAGGGATAAGATAAGAGGCCCTCTGAATTATTATTAGTTCAACGCCCAATGAACTTCATATGTCGACTATACAGGCTGCTTCAGCGAACACGTTCGAAAAGAAAGAAATTGCCAGTGGCAGATAGCACAATTCTAGTCCATGAGCTAGTCTACTCAGAGGCGGGCATTACACATACACACGCTCAAAAATTGAATCGCATAACCAAATAATTAAGAAAAATCACTACTTAAGTTTTTAACTAATTACCTTGTGGCACATATTATAACTTGCCGATTCTAGCCGGGGAGTTCGCAAGGCGGATCCATTTGGAACGAACTCGCAGTATGGCAACAGCTTCGAGATATTAATTCCCTAACTTTAATAATGTTGTCATCCACACAATCCTTTTCAAGTGGATCCGTCTTTCAGTCTCGCCCGCTAGAGTTTGTAAATTGCAGAATGTGCCTTAAGATAATTAGTTAAAACTGAATTTGTGAATTGCTTTGTAAATTTTCGAATATGCATTTCTATCTTCTTGTACAAGTATGTCCGCTTATTCGGGTAGACCAGCTCATGGACTAGAACTGTGCTATCTGCCACAGGCAAACAATCTGTATGGACATACACATAACAAAATTTTAATTAAAAAAAAATCCACACCGTAAATCATTTCGAAATTCTTGTTATAAGAGAGCTCATTACGTGTTTGGTTCTTCGGGCCCAATGAAGGATCTCAAAGGTGAAGTGCGGCGCTTCCTTCACCTACCCGCGGAAACCGAAGAACGCCCGCTGCGAATTCATTGTTCGTGCATCGTAGTTGTCGAATTGCTAATAATCATTGGCTTCTTAGCCACGAGTTCTATTGTATTTCAACTCTTGCAGATTTCAAATGCTGCTTAAGCCTGTCGAGGCGTTTACTTTATTTGCAGACATATCAATCAATCAATCAATCAATCAATCAATCAATCAATCAATCAATCAATCAATCAATCAATCAATCAATCAATCAATCAATCAATCAATCAATCAATCACGTTTTATTTCACAAAATACCCAGCACGTGACAATTAGGGGCGACGAAAAAGCTGCAAATAATGTAGCTTAACAAAGCGTGCATATCACCAGTCACCCAAAACGAGTACAGACAGACAGACAAGAAACTTTAATTCGTCCTAAGGGACTACGTTGTCGTAGTCGTGGGCCGCACCCGCGCCTGGGGCGGAAGACCATGATCTTCAGCCCTGTCGCAGGCCCTTTGGACAGCCCGAAGCTGGACTTGAAGGTCGTCGCTCTTGACGGCTTCATCCCAGTCTTCTTGCCTGTTGAAAGGCGAGTGGCGCAACGCAGAACATTGTCACAGCATGTGGTTCAAGGTGGACCGCTCCTCGCCGCAGTCTGGGCAGCGGGAATCCACACCCGGAGTGTAGTGGCTCAGCCTTGAGCGAGACGGAAAGGAGCCCGTCTGCAGCATTCTCAGCACCGAGGCCTGGGGTCTGCCTAGCTTCGGGTGAGGAGCTGGAAACTGCCTGCGGCCCAGCTGGTAGTGAGCAGTTATATCGTGGAAAGTAAGCAGCGGGTCCGTGGTTCGGTCGATCCCCTGCGAAGCCGGGCCCTCGGACCGGCGTGGTTGATGAGACCTCGCGCCTGGTCGTGGGCCAGCTCATTCGGGTTGATCGAGCTGGGGGAGACGTTCCGGCCCATCTGAGCCGGGAACCAAGTGATGATGTGACGGGCCGTGCCTGTCTTGCGGGTCCTCAGCACTGCCGCAGCCTCGGCCGAGACCGAGCCGGTGCGAAAGGCCATCGCCGCCGACCTGGAGTCTGTGAAGACCTGCGTGCGCCTGGGTTCGCACAGAGCCAGCGCCACTGCGACTTGCTCTGCGACGGACGCCGTCGAGCGTTGGATAGACGCCGCATTCAGGATCTTGCCCTGGGGGTGAAACAGCGTGGCCACGTAGGAGTTTGATCCGGGATACCGCGCCGCGTTGACAAAGGACGCGAGCTCTAGGTTCTGCAGGGCAGTCTTGATGAGTGCTCGGGCTCTGGCTGCGCGCCGGGCCTCGTTGTGTTGTGGATGAACATTCCTCGGCAAGGGGGAGACTCGAAAGGCTTCCCTTTCACCCTGGCATAGCGCGACGGCGCACGACTCCTCGGCCACGGCAACCAGACCCGCCATCTCCAGTATCCGGCGGCCGGCCTTGGTGGTAGAGAGGCGAACGATCTGTGCCGTTTTCTGCGCTTCGATGACTTCGCTCAGGGTGTTGTGGACCCCGAGTTGCATCAACTTCTCCGTGCTGGTCGTCATGGGGATGCCAAGGACTCGTTTAGTACTCTTCCTCATGAGTGCGTCGATCTTGTTCTCCCCCGACCGTGACTAGCTTAGCGCAGAAGCCACATAGTTGATATGGCTCATGAGGAAGGCGTGGTAGATCCTTATGAGGTTTTCTTCGCTGATGCCCCCCTTCCTGCTCGTCACTCGCGAAACGAGTCTGAGCATGCTCTCCGTCTTCGCGATCGTTTGCGCGTTGCTGCCCTTTGCATTGAGGACCAGTTCAAGCACCCTGAGAGAATCAACCCTCTGGATGCGCTGACTCGTCTTCGTTCTGAGTTCGATCAGTACTTGGCCCAGCGTCGTGTCGAACTTGCGGCCTTTTCTGTCGGGCCGATACAACAAGAGTTCAGTCTTGGTCGGCGAGAGGACCAGTCCCGTGCCCTTAGAGGAATTCTTCTGTGACCTGCAAGGCCTCTTGCAGGGCCCGCTCCACCGCTGCGTCCGACCCACCGCCGCACCAGACGGTGATGTCGTCCGCGTAGAGAGCGTGATTGAGATTGACGGCCCCGATTCGGTCGAGGCGGACTGATAGGTCTCTCATGGCGATGCTGAAGAGCAGCGGAGAAAACATCGCACCCTGCGGCGTGCCGCAGGCTCCCAGCGCGTATCCGTCCGATTTGATCTGGCCTAACTTGATCGTGGCCTTGCGATCTCTTAGGAAAGAGCTCACGTACGCGTGAAAGCGTTCGCCGAGGTTCAGTCTCGTCATAGAGTCGAGGAGGTGCTTGTGTTTGACCGTGTCGAAGGCCGTGGCGATGTCCAGCGCCAAGATGCCTCGGACGTCTCTCGTGACCACATCGACTATCTGCCTCTCGATCAGCAGCATTACCTCTTAAGTGGACAGCGAGGGTCTGAAGCCGACCATATTCGGCGGGAGGACGTGTCGTTCCTCCACATGCCTCGATATTCTGTTGTGGATGACATGCTCCGCCACCTTGCCCACGCAGGATGTGAGCGAAATGGGTCGCAGACTGTCTATGACTGGTGTCTTGCCCGGCTTCGGAATTAGGATCACCGTGGCTTCCTTCCAGGCATCCGGTACGATGCCGGCCTCCCAGACATCGTTGATTTCTTTGGTGAGCAGTTCGATCGAGCCGTCGTCCAGATTTCGAAGGAG